>NC_137045.1:35872044-35879544 GCF_032717465.1 Coenobita brevimanus | reverse complement strand
CCCCCTTAACCTACAGTACTTATATTAGTATTCGGGGAGCTGAGGATCCTTGTGCAAACTTGGGTCTTCCATAGCCTCAAGTCGCCTCTGCGGAGTTCTCTCTCGAACTTCCCCCTTAACCTACAGTACTTATATTAGTATTCGGGGAGCTGAGGATCCTTGTGCAAACTTGGGTCTTCCATAGCCTCAAGTCGCCTCTGCGGAGTTCTCTCTCGAACTTCCCCCTTAACCTACAGTACTTATATTAGTATTCGGGGAGCTGAGGATCCTTGTGCAAACTTGGGTCTTCCATAGCCTTAAGTCGCCTCTGTGGAGTTCTCTCTCGAACTTCCCCCTTAACCTACAGTACTTATATTAGTATTCGGGGAGCTGAGGATCCTTGTGCAAACTTGGGTCTTCCATAGCCTCAAGTCGCCTCTGCGGAATTCTCTCTCGAACTTCCCCCTTAACCTACGGTATATAATATGTATGTACAGGCACTGGACATGCTGTGTCCTGTGGGGCCAACAAGTGAGACATCAGGTCTACACTCACTTCACCACTACCCTGTCTCTCAACTGTCTCAGAGATCACGGGCGTGGTTACAAATGGCACAGGGAGGTAATGTCCCTGATCAGTGGTGATACTTTGGCACACACTGCAAGAACGGACAAAACTATCTATGTCTCGTCCCATCCCTGGCCAGAAAAAGTCAGCTCGGATACGGCCCTGGGTCTTCCTTTTGCCCATGTGACCTCCTGAGGCTGAACAATGACCCCATTGTAACACTGCTTGGCGGTACTTGGCGGGAACGACAAACTGCAGTCGAACCTCGCCCTCGGGTGTTCGTGACTCACGGTAGAGCCGTCCTTGTTTGCGAAGGAACTTGGCTCGACCTCCCCGTGAATACTTAATCACTCGACCCTTTTGTTTATTCTGCACGGCAGCAAGTGTCGGGTCAGAATGTTGTTCTTGCACAAGTTGACTACACATCAGATCTTGCGGCGATTTAATGATCACTGGGGTGACACAGTCTGGAGCCTCAGTCATGGCCCGTGTTACCGCAGCAGCCGAAGTCTGAGTAGCGCCATCATCGGAGCAACTATCCTTGACTCCATTAATATTTCCAATGATGAGTTCAAATAAGGGTTCTGGCATGACAACTGCAAGTGTCGTACCAGTATAAAATGGAGATGCCACCTGGATACATGCCTCAGGGAACAATCTCACTGATCCATCAATAAGGTTTGCATGGATCTGTCGACCTGTATACTGCTCAGGCCGAACTAAACTCTGCTTAACAGAGCAACCTGAGGAACCATTGTCTCTCAGGACCTTCACAGGAATGCCTCCCACAAACCCTGGCTGAACAAGGAAGGTACTGTCACCTGTGGGAGGGCCTGTGGAGGAAGCAGCTAGCCACTCATGAGGCTGCTGATTTGATGTGGCAAACATTGTGCCTTGAGATTTATAAGGAGATGGAACATTGGCCATCTGTGGAGGGGGGTTCACTGTCACTGTGGGACTAGTGAACTGTGGGGAAGTACCCACACTGGTAGGGACGTGACCACCAGGCTGCTGCTGAGGAATGAAGGCTGCATTCGCTTCCTGCCTCTTTTGAGCTGGTGGTGATAAAGTTTGTCCCGACGGTCGATTGCGTGGCTGATACTGCTGCTGATTAGGGTACTTGTACCTCTTCCACTCTGGTTTCTGAGTGTTTTGCCCCTGGTCCTTCCACTGCGGTTTTGGACCTTGGCCATTACTCTGAGAACGGCCTTGGTGCTGGGATTCAGTCTGAGACGGCTTCCCAGACTTGGCAGTATCTTTTCTGCTCCAGGTGTTTTGCTTACGAGTTTGATACCCGTATGCAGTAAAGAATGCGTCAGCCTTCTCTGCCATTTGGCTGGCATCTTTCACCTGGCAGATCTTAAGCTGTGCTATGAGCTCAGCAGGCCACGACCTCTCTAGCTGTGTACGCAGCATAAGGTCAATTATCCCCTCACGCGTGGAAGGAGTTTCATCTTTCTCCATCCACTCATTTAAGTAAGCTGTGAGACGATCAAGGAACTGAACAGCTGTCTCCTTGTCTTGGAGACGAACTCGCATGAACTGAACTTTAGCGTCGTCTACTGTGAGACCATACGCCTTAATGAGTGCAGCTTTCATCATCTCGTATGTGAGATTGTCTCCACGAATTCTGTGGAGAATATCGAGGGCAGGGCCCTCAAATGAACTAAGAAATTGGATCCGCTTAGCTGCCTCATCCAGTTGATACATGTCTGCCATGTCCTCAAAACGAGCTATGTACAGCTCGATTCGCTCGCTTTCCTTGTATGAAGGAAGCTTGATGCGTGGGGTCGCCAGGACATGTGCAGGGAGAACGCTCGTGGAGCTTGGACCAACTGCACCAGACGTGTCTGAAGCCAAGGAATCTCGCTGGAGCTTCAGCACTTCAAGTTCATGTTTTTCTCGTGCCTCTCGTTCAGCACGTTCATATTCACGTTGTTCTCGCTCGCGTTCCAAGTCGAGTTCGCGCTGTTTTTGCTCGTGTTCACGCTCCTTCTCACGCTGCTCTTGTTCATATGCACGCTCTCTTTCACGTTCCTCACGCTGTTCTCGCTCGTATTCACGCTGTTCTCGCTCGTATTCGCGCTGAATCTTACGCTCTTCACGGGCATCATTCTCGCGCTGCTGCTCCTGAATATGCCGTGAGAGTATATACTCTTTAATTTCGGTTGGGTCCGAAAGACCCATTTCTTTGGCTTCCTGTAAAAATACAGTAGTAGCCATGGCGCTAATTTATTAAGCAAACCGAAATTGAGTACTGACTGCTTAGCGACGAATACTAATAAACACAAGTAAAGAGTACAGACACAAGCTAGTGGTGACCAGTCTTATCCAGTTAACTGGCAAAGAATAAATAAAAAATGTAAATGACTGGGAAGACTCAATAATAAACACAATCGGTACGCCGACTTCCCAGGAGCGAATAAAATCGTCTGGCGTTACCAAGAATAAACTAGAGTTAAGTACTCTATTGATTAATAAAGCAAAAACTCACTTGCTAAATTAACGGTAAACACCAGTAAACTTGTGCCTATAAACTTTAATTATAAATACCTAAATATGAATGAGTGAGCACTATCTCGTGAATAGCTTTAGAGCTAGGAGTTAATATCCTGGAATGAGGTCGCCAATTGTCACGGGGTTTTTATAATATCATGGTAATTTTGGAATAAATGCTTAAATATTATTTAAATTGATATTAATATTCAATAATATTAAAGAGCAGGGACAATGATTGTCTTGCTAAATCGTGCAACGATTATCTAAGAACGAGAATTTAAAGACTTTCTCAACAGTACACAGCAGAGACTAATTACTCACAATTGCTGAATTACTGTACTGTTAGCCTCTGGAGAAAGTTACTTCACCCCTGACAATAAATAACTAATACTAATAATAATATCAGGCTCTTGCTGATGCTTTAACTCCTATCTGGCACAACGGATTTTAAGTTAATACAACAAGACTGGTCTAAGTACCAGTTATGAAAGCAAACGTTTATGCAAGCTAGGAGCTATACGGAAAATAAGCTTAATTTGGAGAAATGAAACAAGATTTTACTTTACACTGAGCTCAAGAAAGGAACTGTTAAATTTATTGATTACAAAAAAATAAATTTAACGTTACAATTCAAATCAAATTAATGAGACGCACTCACTCACTCACACAAAAGCTAAATACTTACGCCTAGGAAAAAAACACCTTAACTAAACTCTTAAGACTACAAAATACAAAAGGGAAATACTATAGTCGATGAATGCTTTGTATCACCGAGGTGGGAGTTTGAAGAAACCGTACTCTGTGGAGCTTGGATGCTAGCTGACTTCTCACACTGCTGGCACAGGACCTCTCTCCGTCAAGGCAAACACTAGACTGAATTCAAATGCATTGTATGGGCAGGACGCACAAGCCACCGGAAGAAGGCGTGGCTAACGGTTTAGGCAAGCAGAGGCGAACGATAAAGAAACAATTGTATCGCTCAGTAGAACACTTAGTGACGTGCATTAAATCGGTCACTTTTGAAAGTGACGAATGTTTTGAAAGGTATACTCCGAAATGGAGGGAGAAACGGTTAGCTGAGCGATACACAGTGAGTTTTCCACTAATAGTTCGTGGCTTCTCACAAAAGGGAAATGTCGCGAATTCATTCGTGACACTCTCTGAATTTGATCTATGACAGAGGTCGGCAAGCCGCGGCTCAGGAGCCGCGTGAGGCTCTTTTAGGACACTTTTGCGGCTCCAGGAGCTTCATAATCATTTATTCTTTCAGAACGAAGGCATCATATAACACATGCAAGGCAACATTAGATTTTTAATTCAGTTTTGAAAAAAATCTATACTCTTTAATAGATTACCGTAATGTTTTGTTTAGATTTAGAAGTACCGTAGATTTCGGTATAAGAAACATTTTATTTTTTTGTACTGCTGCTCCGAGAATACTACATTTTCATGAAATAATAAAATAAATGGCTCTTCTAGCTTTAAGGGTTGCTGACCTCTGATTTAGGGTGAGAGTGAGCAGATGAAACAGAACACATAGTACCGTATAGATTGTTCATTTCCAGGAGGCTCCCGATCCACAAGTTTTATTTTATAATTTTGGTTACATGATTTTTTTTTAAATTTAATTTGCTAGCTAAAGACAGCTGCACTTAGCACAGGTAAGACTTTGGACAGGAAAGGTTAGCTATCATGTTGAAAATGGTAGCTGGAGATAATTTTCCTCATTTGATAAGAATCACTTGGAACCATCATAATAATATTATAAAACTACACACACACACACACACACACACACACACACACACCTCGCCGGCTTAAAGGTAACACTCTCCCATAGCATCTGTTAAGACGGGGGTTCGCGCCTTCCTCAGGATGCGAAAAGTTCACTGACGAAGCGGGTGGTCACTGTCCTCCTTGAGCATAGGATGGGTGTGTGCGCGTGTGAAAGTCAGGGCTTTGCCTTTAGATCAGACTATATGAGCTCCCAGCTCTCTTCCGGGGCGGTAAAATGCTATCTATCTATCTATCTATATACCTAGGCTGCTTCCCCCAAGGAAAGGGAGGTAGCCGAGACAGGACGACTCACTCTCCATTTACTCATCCATTCAAACACATTCATTCGCATCTTAGCCCCAAAGGGGAGAACGGACAGATCCTCACCGCATCACACCGCACAAGGGTCAACTGCGCAATGCAATCAGTGACATCCGCGGCAGGGCCCGACAGCAGAACTGGTTTACCCCTGCCACATCATAACAGACCCATCCCCTTACCCGCACCTGACCTTGCTAAAGGTCACCAAGAGATGGTAAGCGTAGCAGAAAAAGGCCGCCAGGAGGTGGAGAGATGAGAGAGAGAAATTTGCAGGGAAAACGTGGCAAAGATTGGCTCAGCCAAGGAATTCGTGAAGAAGGTTGGGGGAGGCCTTTGTTCAGCAGTGGACTTGTAATTGCTGATAATTATATATATATATATATATATATATATATATATATATATATATATATATATATATATATATATATATATATATATACAGTTAATGCTGCTTGTGAGACTTGGAAACTGCTGATGATAAAAAAAACCATCACGTGATCCTGACAGACCCGGTGAGTTACACACACACACACACACACACACACACACACACACACACACACACACATATATATATATATATATATATATATATATATATATATATATATATATATATATATATATATATATATTTCTAAACTCAGAAAAAGCAGAGACGTTGCAAGAAATGTTAACTGACCTGAACAGAGAAAGTCTCAAAGTAGGGCTAAAGATGAACCGGAGTAAAACTAAAGTAATGTTTAATTCTCAAACACCAAAGAGCGTCATAAGAATAAGTGGAGAAATTCTTGAAGAAGTTGAGGAGTACAATTACCTGAGACAAATACTAAAATTAACGAAAGATAATGATAGCGAAATAAAAAGACGCATTACAATTGGATGGAAAGCTTTCGGTAAACATAGAGACATTATGAAAAATAGCTTGCCAGTTTGTATGAAACGAAAAGTATATAATGAATGTATAATTCCAGCTATGACGTATGGTTGTGAGACTTGGAAACTGACAAAATCGATGGAAAATAAATTAATTCGTTCTCAGAGAGCAATGGAAAGGTCAATGTTGGGAATATCTTTAAGAGACAGGAAAAGATCAACTAGGGTGAGACAGCAGACTAAAGTCAAAGATATTATAGAAATTATAAAAGAACAGAAATGGAGGTGGGCAGGCCATGTAGCAAGAACAAGGGATAATCGATGGAGCAAGAGGTTGACTGACTGGACACCAAGAGATGGTAAGCGTAGCAGAAAAAGGCCAGACAGGAGGTGGAGAGATGAGAGAGAGAAATTTGCCGGGAAAACGTGGCAAAGATTGGCTCAGCCAAGGAATTCGTGAAGAAGGTTGGGGGAGGCCTTTGTTCAGCAGTGGACTTGTAATTGCTGATATATATATATATATATATATATATATATATATATATATATATATATATATATATATATATATATATATATATATATATATATATATATACAGTATATGCAGAGACCACTTCATATTTATATATATATATATATATATATATATATATATATATATATATATATATATAGATAGATAGATAGATAGATAGATAGATAGATAGATAGATACAAACACATGCCCACAAAACTTCGAGAACATCAATAAAACACTGAGAACTCAAGCAGTATAAAGCAGTATAACACATGCTGAAGGTATACTAACACACACGTAGTGCAGAAAAAAAAAAAAAAAAAGAAGGTCCAATTTCAGAGGACAGGGAAAAATATAAGCAATAATTACACAAAAATATTCCATCAAAAAGATAGCCGGATGGATCAATAAGAGGTCAGTTTTCATGAGAAATGTGTTTTACACACACACACACACACACACACACATGGACTCGAATATTCATGTTACCGACTGGACACACACACACACACACACACACACACACACACACACACACACACACACACACGGACTCGAATATTCATGTCACCGACTGGACACACACACACACACACACACACACACACACACACACACACACACTCACGGACTCAAATATTCATGTCACCGACTGCGCACGAGCACACACACACACACACACACACACACACACACACACACACACACACACACACACACACACACACACACACACCGTGTATATACACATGATTTAAAAGACAGTATTTTCTCATCATCGTGTATATTAGCTTTAACAACTCCTTTACGTGCACATCAAATCGCAATAAAACTAGACGCGACGTTGTTGCAAAAATATTAAGAAGAACTTGTTCGTGTTCACGTCTCTTTTTCAGTTTTCGATTTTTTTCACATGTATGAATTTCTGTGCATCATCTGTATGAATATGTTCTTTATAA
>NC_137045.1:35784544-35864544 GCF_032717465.1 Coenobita brevimanus | reverse complement strand
ACGCGAAGCAGTTGTAAAAATATTCAGAAGAACTGTTCGTGTTTACATTTCTTTTTCAGTTTTCGATTTTTTTTTCTTTTTTCACATGTAAGTATTTCTTGCTTAATCTACATGAAAATGTCTCCGAATTAAGAATAGATGCAGATTGTGAATATTACCACGAAATAGATATTATTCCTTATATATAATAACTTCCTCTAGGACAGGGAACAAGGCTCCCTCGCTCGACCACTGTGGCAAGTTGCAAATCAAAATTATACACCCCCTGGCCTACTTCCTACAAGCTCAAGTTGATGTGCATGCCCTGAAATTAACTGCTTCAGGTGACAAGAAGGTATTGTTGATGCTCTCTGAATTTGATGTACGGTAGAGGTCGGGAACCTGCGGCTCAGGAGCCGCATGCGGCTCTTTTAGGACACTTTTGCTGCTCCAGGAGTTTCTTACCCCTGGAACGCATTCGAGGACACTATTGTGACCCACGCAAACTTTGGCCACATGGGCTTTGTTTTCTATGTGGCCCAAGTGGGTGGTGTTCTCAGTAGCTTCCTAAAATAATGCGCTGTGTTGCGTGAAGGTAGTTGGTGCGCGCTCCTAGGCTAGGTTTTTCATATAAAACAGGTGTGGGCTATGAAAGTGTCCATGAATGTGTTACAGTACTAGACATTTAGTGCATGGACTTTTCTTTGATGTTTTTCTGCCAGGAGACTGGGAGTCAGCCAGCTGCCCCCCACACGCCTCTATTGCCCACTGGTCACCGGACATCAGAATCCATTCATTATACTCGTGCTTTTAATCTTTACTTAATTTTTAAAAAATTGTCTTTAGTTACCCCTGGAGGATTACACTATATTTTTTTTCTGTCAGACCGTAGTGTTAAGAGTACATTTTAAGTCCATACCTTTTAAGTTTAATGAAAAACAACTCCAGTTATTTTTTTTTAATTGGTACACAATAATGACAACGAATGTGGTAGCGTAAAAAAAAAAAAAAAAAAAATCGAATGTGTTCCAGGGTTAAATAATCATTTTTTCTTCAGAGCGAAGGCATGATATAGGCTAACACATGGAAGGCAATATTAGATTATTTATTCAGCTTTGAAAATATCTATACTCTTTAATAGATTGACCAATATCACCGTAATGTTTTGTTTAGATTTCGAAGTACTGTACTGTAGATTTCGGTTTATGAAACATTTTTTTTGTACTGCGGCTCCGAGATTACTACATTTTTATGAAACTTTAAAATAAATGTCTCTTCTAGCTTTAAGAGTTGCTGACCTCTGATCTAGGGTGCGAGTGAGCAGATAAAATTGGACACCTAGTATAGATTGTTCATTTCCAGGAGGCTCCCGATCCACAAGATTTTTTCTCTAATTTCGGTTGCATGATGTTTTAATTTTAATTTGCTAGCTAAAGACAGCTGCACTTAGCACAGGTAAGACTTTGGACAGGAAAGATTAGAAGTCACGTTGAACATGGTACTTGGAGATATTTTTCCTCATTTGATGAGAATCACCTGCAACCATCATTATAATATTATAAAACTATTCACACACACACACACACACACACACACACACACACACACACACACACACACACACACACACACACACACACACACACACTCACACCGTGTATATGTACATGCTTTAAAAGACAGTATTTTCCCATCATCGTGCATATTTGCCTTTACAACTCCTTTACGTCCACATCAGGTCGCAATAAAACTACATGCGACGTTGTTGCAAAACTATTAAGAAGAACTTGTTCGTGTTCACGTTTCTTCTTCAGTTTTCGATTTTTTTCACATGTAAGTATTTCTGTGCATCATCTGCATGAATATGTTTCCTTATGAAGAATGGAAGTGGCATGTGAATAGTACCACCAAAAAGATATTATAGCGAATATATAATAACTTCCTTTAGGAGACGGAACAAGGTCCTCTCCCTCGAACACGGTGACAAGTTGCATATTAAATTTTTATACCCCTTGACCAACTTTCTACAAGCTCTAGTTCATGTGCATGGCCCTGAACTTTACTGCTTCAGGTGACAAGAAGGTATTGTTCATGCTCTCTGAATTTGATCTAGGGTGAGAGCGAGCAGATAAGATTGGACACATGGTACTGACTCCTTTCTTCCAGGAGGCCCCCGATCCACAAGTTTTATTCTGTCATTTCGATCACATGATTATTTTTATCTGATTTACAAGCGAAAGCCAGCTGCACTTAGCACATGGAAGAGTTTGGTCAGCAAAGGTTAGATATCACGTTGAACATGGTAGCTGGAGATATTTTTCCTCATTTGATGAAAATCACCTGGAACCATCTTAATAATATAGAACTATTCACACACACACACACACACACACACACACACACACACACACACTCTCTCACTCTCTCACACACACACACACACACACACACGCGCACGCACACCACACACACACACACACACACACACACACACACACACACACACACACACACACAGAGGGACATAAATACGCATATCACCATCTGAACACGCACACAGTCACACACACATACACACACAATCTCGCGCACGCGCGGCCACACACACACACAAAGGGACATAAATATGCGCGTGCGCACGCACGCACACGCACGCACGCACGCGCGCGCACACACACACACACACACACACACACACACACACACACACACACACGCGCGCGCACACACACACACACACACACACACACACACACACACACACACACACACACACACACACACACACACACACATTCACACGGTATATATGCACATGATTTACAAAACAGTATTTTCCCATCATCGTGTATATTTGCCTTTACAACTCCTTCAGTGCTCATCAGGTCGCAATAAAAGTAGACGCGACGCTTTTGCAAATATATTAAGAAGAACTTGTTCGTGTTCATGTCTCTTTTCAGTTATCGACTTTTCTCGCATGTAAGTATTTCTGTGCATAATCTGCATGAATATGTTTGCTTATGAAGAACTGAAGTGGCATGTGAATAATACCACTAAAAAGATATTATAGTGAATACATAACTTCCTTTAGGAGAGGGAACAAGTCTCCCTCGCTCGAACACGGTGACAAGTCGCATATCAAATTTTTACACCCCCTGGCCTAGTTCCTACAAGCTCTAGTTGGTGTGCATGCCCTGAAATTAACTGCTTCAGGTGACAGGAAGGTATTGTTCATGCTCTTTGAATTTGATCTATGACAGAGGTCGGCAAGCCGCGGCTCAGGAGCCGCGTGAGGCTCTTTTAGGACACTTTTCCGGCTCCAGGAGCTTCATAATCATTTATTCTTCAGAACGAAGGCATCATATAACACATGCAAGGCAACATTAGATTTTTAATTCAGCTTTGAAAAAATCTATACTCTTTAATAGATTGACCAATATCACCGTAATATTTTGTTTAGATTTCGTAGTACTATAGACTTCGGTTTATGAAGCAGTTTTTTTGTACTGCGGCTCCGAGAGTACTACATTTTTATGAAACTTTAAAATAAATGACTCTTCTAGCTTTAAGAGTTGCTGACCTCTGATCTAGGGTGCGAGTGAGCAGACAAAATTGGACACATAGTATGGATTGTTCATTTCCAGGAGGCTCCCGATCCACAAATTTTATTCTATAATTTCGGTTACATGATGTTTTAATTTTAATTTGCTAGCTAAAGACAGCTGCACTTAGCATACTGTAGGTAAAACTTTGGACAGGACAGGTTAGAAGTCACGTTGAACATGGTAGCTGGAGATATTTTTCCTCATTTGATGAGAGTCACCTGGAACCATTATTATAATATTATAAAACTATTCACACACACACACACACACACACACACACACACACACACACACACACACACACACACACACACACACACACACACACACCGGCTCAATGGTAACACTCTCCCTTTGCATCTGCTAAGACAGAGGTTCGCGCCTTCCTCAGGATGCGAAAAGTTTCACTGACGAAGCGGGTGATCACTGTCCTCCTTGAGCATGGGATGGGTGCGTGCGTGTATGAATGTCAAGGCTTTGCCATTGAATCGGACTATATGAGCTCTCAGCTCTCTTCCGGGAGGGTAAAACGCTGATGATCACAACCATCACGTGATCCTGACCGACCCGGTGATTACAGACACACACACACACACACACACACACACACACACACACTAATATATATATATATATATATAAATATATATCTATATCTATATCTATCTATCTATCTATCTATATATATATATGCTCAGATAACTTCGAGAACACCAATAAAACACGGAGAACTCAAACAGTATAACACATGCTGAAGATATACTGACACACACGCAGTGCAGAAAAAATATCCAGTTTCACAACACGGAAAAATATAGCAAATAATTACACAAAAATGTACCATCATAAAGATAGCCGGATGGATCAAAAAGAGGTCAGTTTGCATTAGAAATGTGTTTTACACACACACACCCACACACACACAGAGTAACAAACACAATACAGGAAAGGGAAGGATGGGTGGACAGTATCTATTTAGATTTCAAGAAAGCTTTTGACACAGTACCACACCAAAGACTTTTATGGAAATTGTACCATCAAGGAGGAATTCGAGGCAAACTGTTTTGTTGGATGCAAGACTTTCTCATAAAAAGAGAAATGAGAACAGTACTAAGAGGAAACTACTCATCATGGAAAGAAGTGACTAGTGGAGTACCACAGGGTTCAGTGTTGGCACCAATCATGTTTTTAGTGTAAATAAATGATATAAACAGTAACACTGGAAATGAGAGCTATCTGAATATGTTTGCAGATGCTGCAGAAATACAAAGGAGAATTACTAACACAGACTCTTGTAAAGAGCTACAAGAAGAATTAAATATACTTCATGAATGGAGTAGTACATGGCAAATGGAATTCAATGTGGACAAGTGTCATGTATTGAAGTTTGGTAAAAGTGGAAAAAGACCTGATTGGGATTATAAGTTAGGAAATAAAACCCTATACACATCAGAAAAAGAGAAAGACCTAGGTGTGATTATCAATAACAGACTATCTCCGGCTGACCACATCAGCGAGAAGGTACGGAACATGTATACACTGCTTGCAAATATGAGAATAGCATTCACATACATAAATGAAGACATGCTAAGAAGGATAATAACATCATTCATTAGACCAACCCTGGAATATGCATCAGTAGTCTGGACTCCTCATCTCAAAAAGCACATAGACAACATTGAAAAAGTTCAAAGGGCCGCTACAAGATGGATACCAAGCTTAAGGGACCTAAGCTACGAAGAAAGACTAAATAAACTGAATCTACCAACACTACAGGAGAGAAGGAAAAGAGGTGACATGATAATGCTATATAAGTGCATATCAGGGAAGGAGAAAATAGACATAAATGATTACTTAACATATGGAGAAGCATCAGCAAGAGGACACTGCAAAAAACTGCATAAGAAGAGAGGTGATAAAGACGTAAGGAAATTCAGTTTCCCAAACAGAGCAATTGATCAATGGAATGCACTACCGAATGAAATAGTGTGTGCTCAAACAATTCACAAATTTAAGGATATGTACGAAAAATATGGTTTAAGACACGGGACAGTACGAGCTTGACTCATTCCTGTAAAGATACAATTAGGTAAGAACAATTAGGTAAGAACAGACACACACACACACACACACACACACACACACACACACACACACACACACACACACACACACACACACACACACACACACACACACACACACACACACACACACACACACACACACACACACACACACACATTCACACCGTGTATATGCATATAATTTACAAGACAGTATTTTCCCATCATCGTGTATATTTGCCTTTACAACTCCTTTACCTGCTCATCATGTCGCAATAAAAGTAGACGCGACGCTGTTGCAAATATATTAAGAAGAACTTGTTCGTGTTCATGTCTCTTTTCAGTTATCGACTTTTCTCGCATGTAAGTATTTCTGTGCATAATCTGCATGAATATGTTTGCTTATGAAGAACTGAAGTGGCATGTGAATAATACCACCAAAAAGATATTATAGTGAATACATAACTTCCTTTAGGAGAGGGAACAAGTCTCCCTCGCTCGAACACGGTGTCAAGTTGCTTATCAAATTTTTACACCCCCTGGCCTAGTTCCTACAAGCTCTAGCTGATGTGCATGCCCTGAAATTAACTGCTTCAGGTGACAGGAAGGTATTGTTCATGCTCTCTGAATTTGATCTATGACAGAGGTCGACAAGCCGCGGCTCAGGAGCCGCGTGAGGCTCTTTTAGGACACTTTTCCGGCTCCAGGAGCTTCATAATCATTTATTCTTCAGAACGAAGGCATCATATAACACATGCAAGGCAACATTAGATTTTTAATTCAGCTTTGAAAAAATCTATACTCTTTAATAGATTGACCAATATCACCGTAATATTTTGTTTAGATTTCGTAGTACTATAGACTTCGGTTTATGAAGCAGTTTTTTTGTACTGCGGCTCCGAGAGTAGTACATTTTTATGAAACTTTAAAATAAATGACTCTTCTAGCTTTAAGAGTTGCTGACCTCTGATCTAGGGTGCGAGTGAGCAGACAAAATTGGACACATAGTATGGATTGTTCATTTCCAGGAGGCTCCCGATCCACAAATTTTATTCTATAATTTCAGTTACATGATGTTTTAATTTTAATTTGCTAGCTAAAGACAGCTACACTTAGCATACTGTAGGTAAAACTTTGGACAGGACAGGTTAGAAGTCACGTTGAACATGGTAGCTGGAGATATTTTTCCTCATTTGATGAGAGTCACCTGGAACCATTATTATAATATTATAAAACTATTCACACACACACACACACACACACACACACACACACACACACACACACACACACACACACACACACACACACACACACACACACACACACACCGGCTCAATGGTAACAGTCTCCCTTTGCATCTGATAAGACAGAGGTTCGCGCCTTCCTCAGGATGCGAAAAGTTTCACTGACGAAGCGGGTGATCACTGTCCTCCTTGAGCATGGGATGGGTGCGTGCGTGTATGAATGTCAAGGCTTTGCCATTGAATCGGACTATATGAGCTCTCAGCTCTCTTCCGGGAGGGTAAAACGCTGATGATCACAACCATCACGTGATCCTGACCGACCCGGTGATTACAGACACACACACACACACACACACACACACACTAATATATATATATATATATATAAATATATATCTATATCTATATCTATATATATATATATATATATATATATATATATATATATATATATATGCTCAGATAACTTCGAGAACACCAATAAAACACGGAGAACTCAAACAGTATAACACATGCTGAAGATATACTGACACACACGCAGTGCAGAAAAAATATCCAGTTTCACAACACGGAAAAATATAGCAAATAATTACACAAAAATGTACCATCATAAAGATAGCCGGATGGATCAAAAAGAGGTCAGTTTGCATTAGAAATGTGTTTTACACACACACACCCACACACACACAGAGTAACAAACACAATACAGGAAAGGGAAGGATGGGTGGACAATATCTATTTAGATTTCAAGAAAGCTTTTGACACAGTACCACACCAAAGACTTTTATGGAAATTGTATCATCAAGGAGGAATTCGAGGCAAACTGTTTTGTTGGATGCAAGACTTTCTCATAAAAAAAGAAATGAGAACAGTACTAAGAGGAAACTACTCATCATGGAAAGAAGTGACTAGTGGAGTACCACAGGGTTCAGTGTTGGCACCAATCATGTTTTTAGTGTAAATAAATGATATAAACAGTAACACTGGAAATGAGAGCTATCTGAATATGTTTGCAGATGCTGCAGAAATACAAAGGAGAATTACTAACACAGACTCTTGTAAAGAGCTACAAGAAGAATTAAATATACTTCATGAATGGAGTAGTACATGGCAAATGGAATTCAATGTGGACAAGTGTCATGTATTGAAGTTTGGTAAAAGTGGAAAAAGACCTGATTGGGATTATAAGTTAGGAAATAAAACCCTATACACATCAGAAAAAGAGAAAGACCTAGGTGTGATTATCAATAACAGACTATCTCCGGCTGACCACATCAGCGAGAAGGTACCGAACATGTATACACTGCTTGCAAATATGAGAATAGCATTCACATACATAAATGAAGACATGCTAAGAAGGATAATAACATCATTCATTAGACCAACCCTGGAATATGCATCAGTAGTCTGGACTCCTCATCTCAAAAAGCACATAGACAACATTGAAAAAGTTCAAAGGGCCGCTACAAGATGGATACCAAGCTTAAGGGACCTAAGCTACGAAGAAAGACTAAATAAACTGAATCTACCAACACTACAGGAGAGAAGGAAAAGAGGTGACATGATAATGCTATATAAGTGCATATCAGGGAAGGAGAAAATAGACATAAATGATTACTTAACATATGGAGAAGCATCAGCAAGAGGACACTGCAAAAAACTGCATAAGAAGAGAGGTGATAAAGACGTAAGGAAATTCAGTTTCCCAAACAGAGCAATTGATCAATGGAATGCACTACCGAATGAAATAGTGTGTGCTCAAACAATTCACAAATCTAAGGATATGTACGAAAAATATGGTTTAAGACACGGGACAGTACGAGCTTGACTCATTCCTGTAAAGATACAATTAGGTAAGAACAATTAGGTAAGAACAGACACACACACACACACACAATACACACACACATGTACACACAAACACACCTTAGCACACACACGGGTGCTTGCACACAGACACACTCAGACACACACAGACACACACACACACACATACACAAACACACACATCTGCACACGCACACACAAATACGCACACACACGTTCGCTCGCGCGCTCACACACACACACACATACACACACAGACACAGACACATACACACACACACACGCACACACACACCGTATATATGTGCACATGATTTAAAAGACAGTATTTTCCGATCATGGTGCATATTAGCCTTTACAACTTCTTTACCTGTGTCACGAGTCGGCGCGATTTTCTATTTAAATAAACTCGTGACATTAAACTTTGGTGGGAAACCGTGAATTCTAGTGGAATCCCAGTATGTATCACCCAGTCAACCGCCACGTATTCACGCGATCGGGAGTGTTTTCAGAACTATTTTTCACTGTTTCAAAAGTGATCGTCTTTGTGCGCGACATTAGCACCTCCGCTGTGATTTGTCGTAGGCGTGTTTCGCTCATTCTAGCCGTTAGCAAGTGCGGCTCGACACTCGCCTCTCTCTCACGATTTGAACTCAGTCAAGATTTGAGCGCCGTGGAAGCAGGTTAGCAGTGTGTGTGGCAGCGTCCTTCCTCAGCCGACGTCCAGTTCCCGCCGCCGCCATTGTCCAGTTCCTGAATTCCCACCTAGCGTGATTTGGCGAGAGGCTCACCGTGTGCAGCATCATCCTCAGCAACGACGCCCAGTCATCTGCTTAGTCCACTCTCTGACCAGTATTTCTTTTCGTTTTTCCTAGGTTTAAGAGTTTAGCTTTTGAGTGAGCAAGTGAGTGCGATCTCCTTATTTTGAGTTCATTTTGAAACATGTAACGTAAATTTATTTCATTGTAATCAATAAATTTACAGTTCTTTTCTTTTGAGCTTAATGTAATGTAAACTCATGTTTTATTTCTCCACAAGCTTATTTCACTTATAGCTCCTAGTTTCCATAAACGCTTTGCATTATTCATAACTGGCACTTAGGCCAGTCCTTTTGTATTAAGCTTAAAATCCGTTGTGCAACCAGGAGTTAATTGCACCAGCAAGAACCTGTTTATCATTAATAGCATTAGTTATTGATTGTCAGGGGTGGAGTCACTTTCTCCAGAGGCCAACAGTACTAATAAAAAGCACGTGTGAATAATTAGTCTCTGCTGTGTACTGTTGAGAAAGGTTATAAATTCACGTCCTTAGAGAATCGGCGAAGTAAGCCTGCCATAAAGTAATCATTGCTTGTTTTTCACAAGTCAGTTCTTTGTCCTTGTTCTCAAGCAGCATTTTAAAGTATCAAGTATTACTGAATATTATTCTTTAATATTGCATACTCTTTAAAAACCCCGTGACAACGTGCTCATCAGGTCGCAATAAGACTGGATGCGACGCTGTTGCAAAAATATTAAGAACTTGTTCGTGTTCATGTCTCTTTTTCAGTTTTCGATTTTTTTTTTTTTTTTTCACAAGTAAGTATTTCTGTGCCTCATCTGCATGAATGTTTTCTCATGAAGAACTAAAGTGGCATGTGAATATTACCACCAAAAATATATTATAGCGAATATATAATAACTTCCTTTGGGAGAGGGAACAAGGCTCCCTCGCTCGAACACAGTGACAATTTGCATATCAAATTTTTACACCCCCTGACCAACTTCCTACAAGTTTTTGGTGATTCTGATGCACTGAAATTTACGGCTTTCAGGGGACAAGAAGGTATTGTTTATGCTCTCTGAATTTGATCCAGGGTGAGAGCGAGCAGATGAGACTGGACACATGGTACTGACTCCTCTCTTCCAGGAGACACCTGATCCACAAGTTTTATTTTGTCATTTCGATCACATGATTATTTTTATCTGATTTACAAGCGAAAGCCAGCTGCACTTAGCACATGGAAGAGTTTGGTCAGGAAAGGTTAGATATCACGTTGAACATGGTAGCTGGAGATATTTTTCCTCATTTGATGAAAATCACCTGGAACCATCTTAATAATGTGGAACTGTTCACACACACACACACACACACACACACACACACACACACACACACACACACACACACACACACACACACACACACACCGTGTATATGCACATGATTTAAAAGACAGTATTTTCCCATCGTCGTGCATATTAGGCTTTACAACTCCTTTACGTGCTCATCAGGTCGCAATAAAACTAGATTCGACGTTGTTGCAAAAATATTAAGAAGAACTTGTTCATGTTCACGTTTCTTTTTCGGTTTTCGATTTTTTTCACATGTAAGTATTTCTGTGCATAATCTGCATGAATACATTTGCTTATGAAGAATGGAAGTGGCATGTGAATAGTACCACCAAAAAGATATTTTACCGAATATATAATAACTTCCTTTAGCAGAGGGAACAAGGCTCCCTCGCTCGAACACGTTGACGAGTTGCATATCAAATATTTACACCCCCCGGCCTACTTCGTACAAGCTCTTGCTGATGTGCATACCCGTAAATTAACTGCTTCAGGTGACAAGAAGGTATTGTTTATGCTCTCTGAATCTGCTCTATGGCGAGAGCGAGCTGATAAGACTGGAAACATAGTATGAATTGTTCATTTCCAGGAGGCCCTCGATCCACAGGGTTTTTTTTTCTGTCATTTCGGTGACATGATTGTTCCATTTAATTTTCTAAAGACAATTGCTCTTAGCATACGGAAGACTTTGGACAGGAAAGATTAAACACCACGTTGAACATGGTAGTTGGATGTGTTTTTTCTCATTTGATTTAAAAAATCACCTGGAACCATCTTCATAACACACACACACACACGCACACACACACACACACATACATACAAAACATTGAGAACACAAACATATTGAATACTGAGAACTTCGACAATATAACACTTAACGAAGGTATACTGAAATACACATAGTGAAGAGTGACAGTAATATCCAATCCCACAGGATTCGAAAAAAAAAGGAAAAGAAATGTATGTAATAATGGAACACACAGAAATGTAAATCCAAAAAGAGAACCCGATGGATCAACCAGAGGTCAATTTGCATGAGAAATGTGACACACACACACACACACACACACACACACATATATATATATATATATATATATATATATATATATATATATATATATATATATATATATAAACTACCCTCAAAGCTTTGGAACCGTATATAACGAAACTAATAATGACCATCGATAACATGTAATGAGTAGGGAACCGTATAGTATACTGTTGTTCACCCATAAGCCATTACGATGGTAGGATATCTCGACAACAGATGGGGGAAGCAAAGTAAAGCTCTTCTTTGTACTCGAAAAATATTTCGTTTCTTTCCCTTCAGTCTCCGATCTTGTCCCATACTGAGGTACTCATCATATCCAGTATCCATCAGTCTTTAACCAGACGTTCAGTGAGACTGTGTGGCCTCTTTCAGTACGTGTTTCCGCCCAGTAAACATAGTCTTAGGATGATCTGTCTTCGGATTTTACAAATCTAAGCTATTTGGTGCAACGGAAGTACTGTTTCAAACTTCGGAGGTTTTCACACAGAGTGGGAAGTGGTAATAATTATGGACCTTCTTGATTATATATATATATATATATATATATATATATATATATATATATATATATATATATATATATATATATATATATATATAAAAAACTAAATCAAAACTACAGTGACGAGCCAAATGAGGCAAGCAATGAGTGTTGACGGCAGCAGTTTCCTGGATTATGGCAGCGTTTCATTGGGCTTGGATGGCAGTGGAGGGGACTGGGGTGTTGCTACTGAGGATCCAGTTTTAACCACCGTAGCTTCATTCAGCACCCCACTGCCGACACGGCCAAGAGTTGCTATGACTTCACTACGCATTTGTGCCTTTGTTTTAGGCCTGTACATTTTATTCTTCTTTATCAGGCCCGTTATCATGGGTACGTATTATATTCATTGTTCTTCCTTCACCCCTTCAGCCTTAGTATGAATTATTCCATTCCGTGTTTGCCTTTTTCTAATCTGTTCTGAAGGGGTTAATGATGGGCATATGTAACTTCAAAAGATCGAACAGCGTCTTCTAAAGTAAATATAATTGTCTATGGTATCGGTAATAATACAATAATTTTTCAGACTTAAGGGTTATGTATTGCCACTGTTGACTTGATTGTTCTTTAGAAAATTTCCTTTACCGCAGAATCCTGTGAAGTATATATTTATTCTACTGTCAGACTATCTCATTTAGCTTATAGACCACAAATAATGTAGTTATTGAAGACGGCATCTAACTAATCAATTTGAAAAGCTTATCGTAAATAAGTAAATCCGTCCGGTGAGAGCAAAAATAAAAACCATCAGATTGAAAGAGTAGAATTACTATTTTCCACATTTGTACATAGGTAATATTGTTTGTGTTTGGCAACAGTCCATTTCCTTTTCCTTCTTCCATATTCTTTAGTGGTAAAGGTAGTATTTACGATGCTAAAGGACCATTCAACATAATCTATTACTACACTAACAGAGAAGGTGAGTTTTATGCTCATAAATGGAGGAAAAGATGTTTAGCCAGTAATGACATGACTGGGAGCCACAATTGCTTCCTTACCAACCATTGTTACACATATCTCAGGAGAAAGTAAGAAAATCAAGTAGCTGCGACAGAGATATACTGTTGAATATTGGGTGTTACTTTCATTTCAGAACTTAATCTATTGGGTTATATTGAGAGTGCGTTGTACTTAGATCGTATCCGCGTAACCACGTTTTCTTCTTAGGCAGTATCATCAGAAAGTAGAGTATGGGCTGAAAGCGAGAATTACCATATTTTGTAGACTGGGAACAAATTTTAGGGAAAACTTTACAGAAATATTTATAAATCGTTATATATCCTGTTTTTCGTGTATGTTTACTTATGGGCAAATACAGAGCACGCAGTTTTATCTTTTTTCTCTCCTGTCATCGTTAGCAGAAGCTCTTTCATCTTCAGTTCTTCAACAATTGACAATCGTGGAGATGTGTTACCCTACGTGAGGGTGAGGTTAGGTTGTTAGATTGTTTAGATGAGGTTTGATTTGTGATTTAAACTGCCGGTTTCATTGTCTCGTCTTTCGTGCACCGTGGCTTGGTTAAATGTGAACTAATTAATACTTTCAATCTCAGCTTTAATTATGTTTCTTTACGTGTAGTGTTGTTTCGTTGGATGAGGTTAGATTAATTTATTTGTGGAGTCTGGGATCGAAGCCTAATTTACGATACATAATGATTAATAATCAGACAAAGCTTTTTCTGATGTTTGTCTTATACGATTAATTATTTTGCTCTAAATCATAGTTTGCCGCATTCTTCTCCCTGCATTCCCTCCATTTTTAACCACACATCTCTACTGATTCCCATTGTCAGTTGAGCGGAAAGACAGGGAAGCTATGCATTTTCGCAGGAACCGATAATCAAGATCAAATGAATCTCATAAAAATTAGATTTCTCCCCCCCACCCGCACAAAAACTCACATTTGCGCGAGAGTAAAATTTTACCCAAACCATAAAGTCGTGTAACCGTAAGCACTGAAAAGAAGTTGAAAAAAAAAAAATGTTGCCCTCATACAAGGCATCTATCAGCCCTCGATTTTCCCCCCCCCCCCAAGAATTTGTCTTTATAAACAGTCGTTGCAGCCACAGCTGATGCACATATTTTTGTCCTGTACATGGTCAACACGACAATGTCGAAACGAAGACAACAAACAAAACACGACAAATCAGAGGAGCTGTTCACACTGGCTGCACTGATAATTAAGAGCGCGTCCACACGTGTGCCCAAACAAGTGTTGGCAACACGTAAGCAACACAGTAACGAACACGGTGCAAACATGTTGGGAACAGCAGCGTCCAGATCATGTTGGCAAGCTCATGATGAAGTCTCAGCTGCCTGGTATGGACACACTTATCCCATCGCCTCTGCTGCCAGTGTTCGAAGCTGCATTGAAACATGTTTGCATATATCCGTCCAAATACTGCTGCAAACATGTTCCCGAACATGTTGCCAACTGTGTTGCCAACATATGTTTGAGCACACGTGTGGACGCGCTTTAACAGCTGCAGTTTCACACATGATGTTCTGTTTTGATGCCAGAAGAATAAAGACAAACATTATCTGTAAATCCTGAACACCAACACTTCGTTATTAGCACGATGTTACTCCATTAAATTGTCTTACGAACTTCTCTCTCGGAACATATGCACAATGATCAAACATTACGTCAACAAGGTAGCTCACGCGCCAAGCAGTACATTACTAAAATTAAATGATAGACATATGACAGTCACTGAATTTTTTCCTATGACATAACTTTTCCTCGTTATAGAAGTCAAAACCAGTCAGAAATAACTACACCAAGGTGTTGATAATTGTCTAGTGGTAGTACGAAAAATAAATTAAGTTCGTCATGAAGATGTATAGAGTAATATTAGCTCTAGCCTCGGGTAGTTTGACCAGGCTCCCATACACACCACTGGGGTGAAATTATGGGGCTTCAAGTTAACAGACTGCTTACATTGCATGATGGGTGAAATAATGAAATGTAATCTCGCCACCTATTAAGGCTTCCTAGAATAGTCGTACAAAAAAAAAAAAAAAAAAAAAAAAATTACACCACAAACGAGGGGTACTGTTCGACAGTTTCAAATCACTCTTCTTATCTGCACATTCAGGTAATAGATCATTCACCTCGGAACGTCGCAAGCTGTATCAAGCATTTGGGATATCATTGGACTCCTCCTGCACGGCACTTATTTTTTGAAGTGTATCTCTTCCTTATGAGTTAATTATTACATTTACCACATTCATATTCTCTTGAGCTTTATGTATGAAGTTATGTCATACAAAAGTTGTCCAACTGGTGATTCAATCAACCCAAAGGATTACATGAAGCCTCTACAGGGGTATATGAACTCTCCCTATAATGAAGTAATATTTTGCACCTTTCCTGTAAGAGGGTTTGCTAGCATCTCATTAAAAATAACAATATATCAATATTTTTCATTCTCTTGTCTGCCTAAACTGGTATACACTACTTTGCTTAACATCAAAATTATGGGATAGCTTATGAATCAAGGAAATGCATAGGTTGGGATACATTGGTCTGGGGGCACACAATGTAATAATGGTTAGACTACTCTGATATATATAAAAAATAAAAAAAAACTTAGTTGTATTATGCACAATAAATTACTCAGACGTGAGGAAAATAAGTTGACAATATAACAGTCCACAATGCTTCACTGTACTGTGTTCTACAGAAAATTGGGAGATGGTGTTGTTCCGAGGGTGGTATCGCCTCCGCATACGCCTGCCGTGGTGTGTGCCCCCGGTGAGCCAGTGGCTGGTGACCCGGATAGAGAGACGCGCTCGCAGGCGCTACCTGTATGAGGTCGTCCAGAGGAATGGCGCCCCGGGACGGCCATTTCACCAACTACGACAACAGCTGGCCCAGCAACACCAGGCAGAGCAGCAGCAGCAGCGGCACTGAGGATCTGACATAGAACAGCCACTGGTTACATTAAGTAAAAGAATAACATACCTGGACGGGCGTCTCATCATCTACAAGTTACTTCAGCAACACCACCAGCATCAAGGGCCAAATATAGAGATGCTATCTGTCATGCCTTGACGATGTTATTTTACTCGAAGTTTATATAGTCTATTGTGATTATGTACTTCCATTAGCCCGAGGACGTTTTAGTATTGAAATCTTGCTCTCTCCAGACGATTTTATTGAGGTGCGGAGAGCATTCCGATTTAGAACACTTGGATACAACCTTCCGTTCCTCTCAATCACTCTTAACGCCTCCACTACCACGGGCTTACCTCAGCTGAATAAAACTGTCTGGTGGCGGGAAGACGAGATTATAAAAGACTTCCTTTGAGGCAAAGAAGGACTAATTCAGATTCTGTATATAGTTTTATAAAGAACTAACTTTTACTTCTAGCTTTAAAAACAAATATTTGTACTTTTTAAACATTTTTAAAATCAATGGCTATTAATAAAGTTCTGAATTTTATTGACGATTTTCACTATACTAGCTTTTTAATGTCATACAGATGACATGTGTATAGTACGGCTATTTCAACACGTAAGATAAAATCTTAATAGTCCTATACCATTCACTGTGGGGGAACTACTAAGGATTTCAGGGGCAGTGTCCAACTTTTTTTTTTTTTTAAATAACGTCTCAACAAAGCGTAGGACAAGGATTTAACTTTGGCAGTGCATGTTTGAGACCCCGACCTAATTTGTAAAATTATGCTTTTGTACCAAATGTGTATGATTAAGGCATTTATAAGAGTAAATGTAGGGTAAACTTAGCTAAAATCGTCAGAGGCATGTAGCGAGGCTAGCTTCGGTCACGATACAAGCCCCGCCCACAATTCGGAACGTGACGTCGGTGTGACGTAGTAGTAATCACAGACGCAAGTGGCATTTCTATCTTTCTAAACCCCCCCCCACATACTGTACTTTCTCTCTCTCTCTCTCTCTCTCTCTCTCTCTCTCTCTCACACACACACACACACACACACACACACACACACACACACACACACACACACACACACACACACACCGAAGTAATATTTCACCCCTACTACAGATTCAGTATGGTCCTTATATGAGAAGAACGTTTGAGAAAAAAAAGGTGCCGGCTCAGGCAGTGATTACTACTCTTCAGAAGTGAATAAGTCATATTGACGTCACAATATGTGTAAGAGGGCGATGCATATACTATGTACTAATAGGGAGTCTGGAGGGATGTACAGTCACTCTAAAAATCAGCCGCAGCTCAGAAATATGAGTAACCCTGAGGCATTGAATCTGAAGCAGCTTACATAAAGACAGAACTGCTACTTGCGTCGGTGATTACTACTATGTCAAACCGACGTCACGTTCCGAATTGTGGGCGGGGCTTGTATCGTGACCGAAGCTAGCCTCGCTACATGCCTCTGACGATTTTAGCTAAGTTTACCCTACATTTACTCTTATAAATGCCTTAATCATACACATTTGGTACAAAAGCCTAATTTTACAAATTAGGTCGGGGTCTCAAACATGCACTGCCAAAGTTAAATCCTTGTCCGACGCTTTGTTGAGACGTTATTTAAAAAAAAACAGTTGGACACTGCCCCTGAAATCCTTAGTAGAGCGGGATACCTTAATGGACTCCCTGGTGTATGGAGTTTTGTTGTCTGGATGGGCTCCTCATTTGAGTCTTCACTCAGTTCTGCCCCTTTCCTTGGGTCACCATCGTTGCCTCAACTAATTTTGCATGTTCCAACAGGAAGGACTAGAGTGTCCTCATGGGCGGTTGGTCCGGCCAATTTGGGGGATCGTGCTGATATTGAAACACCCTAGTGTGTGGACCTCTGCAGAGACAGAACTGTTGCTAAGCTGCAGCTTTCGGATCTGTAGATGCTGTTGCTTTGTGGTAGAATTCTCGGCTGTTGGCTGGTGGCCCATCATTGTAGGCAGAGACTCCTCCCACACGATGTTGCTGTCCCCTTTTTTGTTAGGGTAGGGAGTGCATGCCTGAAGCTTTGTCCCAGCTTGGGTAGTTGGCCAGGTCTCTAGATTCCGGGTTCTGACTACACGATAGTTTCTTTTTCAATGGCCATCTTGAGCAATTTCATTAGCCCATGGAATTATGGTGTCATAAATGACTAAATGTCATAAAAGACTGTGTGGTTCCTTTGTGGTTGAGTTATATATATATATTTTAGACTTATGGAGGAGCGGTTTTTATATCTTGGAGTAGCTTCCCATTTGTCATGTAGTGACAGGAGAGGTAAAGGATAGTATGGGACTATTTTTATTTGTCTTGGAAATATTAACAAGTCTCTCACACAGAGCGTAAGTATAGAGTCCCGTCCCGCTAGCTATCTCTCTGTCTCTCTCTCTCTGTCTCTCTCGAGTTGCCAAGCCCTTCTCCCTGTGCCCTGTCTCTTCTAAGGCCTGTCTCCTTCTGCTCCTGCCTGTTCTGTGGCTAACCTCCATCTGAGCTCTCTTTCCTAAATTCTGGTGTAGCAGGGGTGTGTCACGTGTGTTCCTTGTGAGTGGAAAGTTCTAGCAGCCTGTGTGTGAGTATGTGTGTATGTGTGTGTATGGTCACTAGGCGCTGTCGTGTGCCTATCAAGCATTCCTCGAGTTAAGAGTGTGTAAGCATGTTTGGCACTGCTCGATTCTCGCAGACACAATACCTTCTCATCATCTGACTCCCTGCTTCTATCTGTCTCTCTATCTATCTATTTATCTATCTATCTATTATGATTTGTAATTATAATATGTAGTCCTGACAATGGAAATGGCTCCAGTTCTCCCACCTCCCGTTCTGCTGATGCTTTGACCCCAGTGACGACACAGCTTCTATTCCTAATACATCTGTGGCTCTTCCTATTGTTTCCTAACCTCGACTCACCTCTACTGTGTTGTCCCGCATAACTACGCCAGCTCTCGCTTCAGAGTCCTTTTCATATATAAATTTACCCACCTGTTCATCCTCAACAGCAGAGTAACTTTTGAACTTGATTTGCCTCTACCCCCTTCTTCATCTACCCTTCCTGTTTATTCAGCTACCTTATCCCGCCCTCATTCTTATAACTGACTCATTAACCCTGTCTTGACCACCTCTCTTTTTGGGACCCAGACCTGGTCTCTGTATTTTAACATCTCACAAACAGATGACCTCTACCTTGACCTCACTCCGTTATTCCAGGAAGGATCTAATGTTGCATTCTCTGTGCTACTCGATGACTCTCATTTTCTAAAACTACAATATGCAGCCTAAGCAGAAAAGTTAAATATTTAGCTAATCCATTAGGCAACTCCATCTCAATCTCTCCAGATGTAGTTAAAATCATCCACAGGGACTGTTAGTCGCTCCTCTTTCTGGTCCTTTGGTAATTGAAATTTTGCTGAGTGTTCCAAGATATCCAACCCATTCTTAACATCATCACTTAATTCTTTCTTTTCATTGCAACACCATCCCTCCCTGTGGACGTCGCCAACAACCAGTTAACATTACCAAAATTGTATTTAAATCATCGGGGCACAGTCCTTCCTGGTAAAGGTTATGTTCCTCCCCTCGTCAGTGCACTCTCTGCTGGTGTTTTGGTCATCCAGCCAAATACTGCTAGTCACAGGCTGTCTGGCCCTACTGACATGCTGGACACTGCATCCACGTGTACATCAACGTTCCAATTCTGCCAGAACTGTGCGGGGTATCATACAGCCTCCTGTAGAAAATACCCTGTTTACATTCTTAAGGCTGAATTGTCCCATATTCGTTAGCAAACCGCGCTTGTCCTTAGAGAGGCCCGTCGACAAGCGCGTGGTTTAGGTCACTCCCCTGGCAACTTACTTGCATGCCTGAAACGACCCACTACATTGACAGAGGTCTCCAGCTCTTCCAGTGTCTCCACTTCTGTACCTATCTCCAATTCATTCACTGTTCTTGCCTGCCTTCGTGGTTCCTCTTCCTCCTTTCCCTATTTTGTTAGTTCTGCTCCCCCTACCTTACCTCCTTCCCATTCAATAAGCTCCCTTTCTTCTCCTCCCTCACCTTCTTCCTGAGGTAGAAAAACATAAACATGTCATTGTGTCTTCTCCATCTTTTATTCTTTGTCTCACTTCCTCTCCTTCAACTGTCCAGCATATCTAGTGTTCCCACTACTCTAAATAACAGCTCCATAATGCTTTACCGTCAGTTCCCACTCAGCCTTTGTTATCTCCAGTGGAATCAGAATCCCTGCAAAATATCCTTAGCTACTTTCACTGTACCTCTTCCTTGCCTACCTATTTCACTGCGAAAATGCATTCCCCCCGTCCCCATTCCCTCCTACTCCCATTCCTCTTACCTCTTGTGAGCCTTCTCCTCCCATTCCTCCTACGTCTCCTGTGCCTCCTTTTTCCCCCTCTTCCGTATGCATTAAAAATCACTAAGATTAACATTCTATATTGTTGTTTAAGATATGCAAACTTCCGGTGAGAGAACTAAGGCAAAATGATTTTGTGAGAAGGCATTTTCGTTCAAACATCTCGATTACAGTGTAGCTGGAGGCAATGCATGACGAATTCTTGGAATTATGTAGTGAGCGTGTTGTCATAGAACAATCAGAAAAAAGAACCTGGAAGAGTTTCAGGTGAATAGGACGCGAGAGCTTACTGTCTGATTATGTATCCCCTGGTTTTCTATTACGACCTCTGCAAAGCAGAGCTTTCTAAGCAGTCAAGGATGAAAATGAAAGTGCCCGCATGGACGATGATCTCATTTGTTCCTCGTATGTTTCTCGGCCCAATGATATCCCATCTGGTATGTGAGATGTAGGCCCGTAGATGTACCAGCAAGATTTCAGGTTGTTCTTAAAGACTGTATTACTGCTGGATGCTTTATTAGGGGAGAGTTGTGTAACACCCCCAGAGTCTAATTGATGGATTGTTTTTCACATAATGTTTCAGAGTAAAGGTAAGAGAGTTTCCTTTGTGTGTGTTACCCAATGTCATGACTGCACTGTGAACACATAAAACAGTCTCCTAAGCAGATATGGCAAGAAGGCAGCCAGCACTGCCAATTAATGACATTGTGGCTGTGTCTGAGTCATGACGACTGAGCAACAAACATCCGCTTGCTTACATTTGTCTCCCCCCTCGTAAACAAGATGTCTACCGACATGTTATAGATGCAGAGATTTATAGAAGACAATTTAAATGGCAAACTAACAATATTATAAGTGAAAGAAAAGAAAATTATATGATTATACCATTCTAATAAGAGGATACTAGTTAATAGGAAGAATATATAACTAAATTAATTTACATTCATAAGAGGATAATGATATACATTAGTGATAAATAATAATAGTAACATAACAACTGGTTATAGAGGAATAACAATGGTATAATCAGAGAACAAAGTCTCGTAATAACTAAATAATATTCATATACTTAGTTGGATGCCCACACGTCTTCATACAAATCAACACAGTATTGTAAAGCTCCATGTTGTAACCTAATCTCATGGGGTCTTTTTTTCCACACGTTTAGCACTACATTAATGTACATACTTAAAGGAATGATAAAATACTGATATATGTCAGAGCGATGAATAATAAAACTGCATTAACATAACAATTGGTTATACAGGAATGACAATGGTATGGTAAGACAATAAGATCTCGTAATAATTAAACAGTGTTCACATAATTAGTTGGGTGTCCACATGTCTACACAAAGCAACACTGTGTAGTAGAGACGGAGTGGGCAGTGGCTTGCTCATATCATCATAATCCCACTTAGATTTTTCCAGCTTCAGGGTCAGGTTGCAATTTCTTTTCGTCACTCTAAGATTTAACAAGGTTCATTGTTTTCCTTATTCCATGTTGTAACCTAATCATATGGAATCTTTTTTTTTTTTCCATGCCATTAACACAACAATGGACAAAAACCACCGTGAGCAAAAGTCCTACAAGAGTGAATGCTATAGAAGGATATACAAAATGGGGGCATAAAACAGAGTGATGCAGGAATGAATCATCTGAATCTTCACAAAGTCAGAACTGTGTAGATAAGCAGTCATGTCTAGCCGAGGAGAGATGATGTTTACATTGTCAATGGGGAAAATAGGAGAGATATTTGTAAATGCAAGATTTTCAAAATTATGTGAATGAATAGCATAGTGATGACAGGCTGGGTGCGTAGAGCGAGAATTTGACAGGGCAATAATCTGGGACAATGTAAAGACCAGAGTCTTTGCGTGGCTTAAGAGGAATGTTCAGAAAGCAACACTAACAAATGACAATGTAAGAAAATAAAGGTAATGTGCACGATCCAAGTGAGTATGGAAAAAGGGTACTCTGGGAGCAGGGGTGTAAAATCATACAGAAGCAATTGTCTTGACCGAAAGGTTCCGTGCTACACAAGCATTCTCACAAGGGGCAGCTGTGATAGGAAGGATATTTAAGAGGAAAACCGGACATAGACAAAGGGATTGAGACTCGGATGAACACGAGTATAAGAAATTTGATGGGACAAAAGTGACAGACATATGGTCATGAGATAAGAAAAAGAACTCATGAAGAGAATCATTGAGAGGTTGAGGAAAGGGAATCTGAAGAGGTCAAGGATGACAGCAGAACGAACACGAATATGGACCATGATAGTCATGGAAAGGAAAGTAGCTTCTAGTTCAAAGTAGTTCAGTTCTAGACTTGCGAAAAGAAAGATAGGATCAAGTCTAAAATTAGTGTAAGACCATTAAAAAAAAAAAAAAAAAAGATCTGACATCAGAATTAGGTCTAGGGTACCATGATCACTGACAGCATCTACTTGAAACATTAATGACTGGAGGGGAAAAGACAATTAATCATGATGAAAGCTTCTATTCAGTATTTCTGTGACAAATTTTTCTTTTAGTTTCTAAAAAACATCCGAAAATGTCTTCATTTGGGTACCCATTCCATTCATATGTATGACAATATTGCCTAGTAACTCATCGGTAACATTCATGCTTTTAATGCTGAAGCAAATTTTTCTAACTGTTCATATGTTAACAATTCACTTAATGTTACAAAGTCAAAAACACCTCGAAGGACTTTACTACCAAGATCAAACCTCGCGTTATACATGAATGTGATCTTCCGACAGGGCCACTGTGAGGCTAGGAAGTATTAAACTAATGAATACTTTCTCATCTTAAACAAGTTTCCAGTGAAGAGTTTCATACAGTAGAACCCAGAAAGATCCTTTCACAAGTCTGTTTACCAAAGAAGCGAGTAAGGGTCGTATGGTAGATAGCTGACTAACATAGACAAGATTGAAAAAGTTCAAAGGGCGGCTACAAGATGGATACCAAACTTAAGGGACCTAAGTTACGAAGAAAGACTAAATAAACTGAAACTACCAACACTACAGGAGAGAAGGAAAAGAGGTGACATGATAATGCTATATAAGTGCATATCAGGGAAGGAGAAAATAGACATAAATGATTACTTAACATATGGAGAAGCATCAGCAAGAGGACACTGCAAAAAACTGCATAAGAAGAGAGGTGATAAAGACGTAAGGAAATTCAGTTTCCCAGACAGAGCAATTGATCAATGGAATGCACTGCCGAATGAAATGGTGTGTGCCAAAACAATTCACAAATTTAAGGATATGTACGATAAATATGGTTTAAGACACGGGACAGTACGAGCTTGACTCATTCCTGTAAAGATACAATTAGGTAAGAACACACACACACACACACACACACACACACACACACACACACACACACACACACACACCGCTCGCTGGTGCAGTGGTAACGTTCCCGCTTGCCAACTGGTGGACGGGAGCTCGCGCCTTGCTCATGTTGCGAAAAGTTTCATTGACGAAGTGGGTGGTTACTGTCCCCTTAGAGCAAGGGGACGGGTGTGTGCCTTGCCCTTAGATCGGACTATATGAGCTCTCAGCTCCCTTCCGGGAGGGTAAAAGCTGACCATCATGACCATCAAGTGATCCTGACCGACCCGGTGAATTACACACACCGTATATATGTGCACATGATTTAAAAGACAGTATTTTCCGATCATCGTGCATATTAGCCTTTACAACTCTTTTACCTGTGTCACGAGTCGGCGCGATTTTCTATTTAAATAAACTCGTGACATTAAACTTTGGTGAGAAACCGTGAATTCTAGTGGAATCCCAGTATGTATCACCCAGTCAACCGCCACGTATTCACCCGATCGGGAGTGTTTTCAGAACCATTTTTCACTGTTTCAAAAGTGATCGTCTTTGTGCGCGACACTAGCACCTCCGCTGTGATTTGTTGTGGGCGTGTTTTGCTCATTCTAGCTGTTAGCAAGTGCGGCTCGACACTCGCCTCTCTCTCACGATTTGAACTCAGTCAAGATTTGAGCGCCGTGGAAGCAGGTTAGCAGCGTGTGTGGCAGCGTCCTTCCTCAGCCGACGCCCAGTTCCCGCCGCCGCCATTGTCCAGTTCCTGAATTCCCACCTAGCGTGATTTGGCGAGAGGCTCACCGTGTGCAGCGTCCTCCTCAGCAATGACGCCCAGTCATCCGCTTAGTCCACTCTCTGACCAGTATTTCTTTTCGTTTTTCCTAGGTTTAAGAGTTTAGCTTTTGAGTGAGCAAGTGAGTGCGATCTCCTTATTTTGAGTTCATTTTGAAACACATAACGTAAATTTATTTCATTGTAATCAATAAATTTACAGTTCTTTTCTTTTGAGCTTAATGTAATGTAAACTCATGTTTTATTTCTCCACAAGCTTATTTCACTTATAGCTCCTAGTTTCCATAAACGCTTTGCATTATTCATAACTGGTACTTAGGCCAGTCCTTTTGTATTAAGCTTAAAATCAGTTGTGCAACCAGGAGTTAATTGCACCAGCAAGAACCTGTTTATCATTAATAGCATTAGTTATTGATTGTCAGGGGTGGAGTCACTTTCTCCAGAGGCCAACAGTACTAATAAACAGCACGTGTGAATTATTAGTCTCTGCTGTGTACTGTTGAGAAAGGTTATAAATTCACGTCCTTAGAGAATCGGCGAAGTAAGCCGAATAAAGTAATCATTGCTTGGTTTTCACAAATCAGTTCTTTGTCCTTGTTCTCAAGCAACATTTTAAAGTATCAAGTATTAATGAATATTATTCTTTAATATTGCATACTCTTTAGAAACCCCGTGACAACGTGCTCATCAGGTCGCAATAAAACTGGATGCGACGCTGTTGCAAAAATATTAAGAACTTGTTCGTGTTCATGTCTCTTTTTCAGTTTTTGATTTTTTTTTTTTTACAAGTATTTCTGTGCATCATCTGCATGAATGTTTCCTCATGAAGAACTAAAGTGGCATGTGAATATTACAACCAAAAATATATTTTAGCGAATATATAATAACTTCCTTTGGGAGAGGGAACAAGGCTCCCTCGCTCGAACACAGTGACAATTTGCATATCAAATTTTTACACCCCCTGACCAACTTCCTACAAGTTTTTGCTGATTCTGATGCACTGAAATTTACGGCGTCAGGGGACAAGAAGGCATTGTTTATGCTCTCTGAATTTGATCTAGGGTGAGAGCGAGCAGATAAGATTGGACACATGGTACTGACTCCTCTCTTCCAGGAGACCCCTGATCCACAGGTTTTATTCTGTCATTTCGATCACATGATTATTTTTATCTGATTTACAAGCGAAAGCCAGCTGCACTTAGCACATGGAAGAGTTTGGACAGGAAAGGTTAGATATCACATTGAACATGGTAGCTGGAGATATTTTTCCTCATTTGATGAAAATCACCTGGAACCATCTTAATAATGTAGAACTATTCACACACACACACACACACACACACACACACACACACACACACACACACACACACACACACCACACACACACACACACACACACACACACACGGACATAAATATGCATATCACCATCTGAACACGCACACAGTCACACACACATACACACACATATTCTCGCGTACGCGCGGCCACACACACACACACTAAGGGACATAAATATGCGCGCGCGCGCATGCACACACACACACACACACACACACACACACACACACACACACACACACACACGCGGACATAAATATGCCTATCACCATCTGAACATGCACGCAGTCACACACACATACACACACATACTCTTGCGCGCGCGGCCACACACACATAAACGGACGTAGATATGCACACACACACACACACACACACACACACACACACACACACACACACACACACACACACACACACACACACACACACCGTGTATATGCACATGATTTAAAAGACAGTATTTTCCCATCGTCGTGCATATTTGCCTTTACAACTCCTTTACGTGCTCATTAGGTCGCAATAAAACTAGATTCGACGTTGTTGCAAAAATATTAAGAAGAACTTGTTCATGTTCACGTTTCTTTTTCAGTTTTCGATTTTTTTCACATATAAGTATTTCTGTGCATAATCTTCATGAATACATTTGCTTATGAAGAATGGAAGTGGCATGTGAATAGTACCACCAAAAAAGATATTTTACCGAATATATAATAACTTCCTTTAGCAGAGGGAACAAGGCTCCCTCGCTCGAACACGTTGACGAGTTGCATATCAAATATTTACACCCCCCGGTCTACTTCGTACAAGCTCTTGCTGATGTGCATGCCCGGAAATTAACTGCTTCAGGTGACAAGAAGGTATTGTTTATGCTCTCTGAATCTGCTCTATGGCGAGAGCGAGCTGATAAGACTGGAAACATAGTATGAATTGTTTATTTCCAGGAGGCCCTCGATCCACAGGGTTTTTTTCTGTCATGTCGGTGACATGATTGTTCCATTTAATTTTCTAAAGACAATTGCTCTTAGCATACGGAAGACTTTGGACAGGAAAGGTTAAACATCACGTTGAACATGGTAGTTGGATGTGTTTTTTCTCATTTGATTTAAAAAATCACCTGGAATCATCTTCATAACACACACACACACACACACACACACACACACACACACACATACATACAAAACATTGAGAACACAAACATATTGAATACTGAGAACTTCGACAATATAACACTTAACGAAGGTATACTGAAATACACATAGTGAAGAGTGACAGTAATATCCAATCCCACAGGATACGAAAAAAAAAAAAAAATAAATAAAAGAAATGTATGTAATAATGCCACACACAGAAATGTAAATCCAAAAAGAGAACCCGATGGATCAACCAGAGGTCAATTTGCATGAGAAATGTGACACACACACACACACACACACACACACACACACACACACATATATATATATATATATATATATATATATATATATATATATATATATATATATATATACGTACATAAACTACCCTCAAAGCTTTGGAACCGTATATAACGAAACTAATAATGACCATCGATAACATGTAATGAGTAGGGAACCGTATAGTATACTGTTGTTCACCCATAAGCCATTACGATGGTAGGATATCTCGACAACAGATGGCGGAAGCAAAGTAAAGCTCTTCTTTGTACTCGAAAAATATTTCGTTTCTTTCCCTTGAGTCTCTGATCTTGTCCCATACTGAGGTACTCATCATATCCAGTATCCATCAGTCTTTAACCAGACGTTCAGTGAGACTGTGTGGCCTCTTTCAGTACGTGTTTCCGCCCAGTAAACATAGTCTTAGGATCATCTGTCTTCGGATTTTACAAATCTAAGCTATTTGGTGCAACGGAAGTACTGTTTCAAACTTTGGAGGTTTTCACACAGAGTGGGAAGTGGTAATAATTATGGACCTTCTTGATTATATATATATATAAAAAAAACTAAATCAAAACTACAGTGACGAGCCAAATGAGGCAAGCAATGAGTGTTGACGGCAGCAGTTTCCTGGATTATGGCAGGGTTTCATTGGGCTCGGATTGCAGTGAAGGGGACTGGGGTGTTGCTACTGAGGATCCAGTTTTAACCACCGTAGCTTCATTCAGCACCCCACTGCCGACACGGCCAAAAGTTACTATGACTTCACTACTCATTTGTGCCTTTGTTATATTAGGCCTGTGCATTTTATTGTTCTGTATCAGGCCCGTTATCATGGGTACGTATTATATTCATTGTTCTTCCTTCACCCCTTCAGTCTTATTATGAATTATTCCATTCCGTGTTTGCCTTTTTCTAATCTGTTCTGAAGGGGTTAATGATGGGCATATGTAACTTCAACAGATCGAACAGCGTCTTCTAAAGTAAATATAATTGTCTATGGTATCGGTAATAATACAATAATTTTTCAGACTTAAGGGTAATGTATTGCCACTGTTGACTTGATTGTTCTTTAGAGATTTTCCTTTACCGTAGAATCCTGTGAAGTATATATTTATTCTACTGTCAGACTATCTCATTTAGCTTAGAGGCCACAAATAATGTAGTTATTGAAGACGGCATCTAACTAATCAATTTGAAAAGCTTATCGTAATTAAGTAAATTCGTCCGGCGAGAGCAAAAATAAAAGCCATCAGATTGAAAGAGTAGAATTACTATTTTCCACATTTGTACATAGGTAATATTGTTTGTGTTTGGCAACAGTCCATTTCCTTTTCCTTCTTCCATATTCTTTAGTGGTAAAGGTAATCTATTACTACACTAACAGACAAGGTGAATTTTATGCTCATAAACGGAGGAAAAGATGTTTAGCCAATAATGACACGACTGGGAGCCACAATTGCTTCCTTACCAACCATTGTTACACATATCTCAGGAGAAAGTAAGAAAATCAAGTAGCTGTGACAGAGATATACTGTTGAATATTGGCTGTTACTTTCATTTCAGAACTTAATCCATTGGGTTATATTGAGAGTGCGTTGTACTTAGATCGTATCCGCGTAAACACGTTTTCTTCTTAGGCAGTATCATCAGAAAGTAGAGTATGGGCTGAAAGCGAGAATTACCATATTTTGTAGACTGGGAACAAATTTTAGGGAAAACTTTACAGAAATATTTATAAATCGTTATATATCCTGCTTTTCGTGTATGTTTACTTATGGGCAAATACAGAGCACCCAGTTTTATCTTTTTTCTCTCCTGTCATCGTTAGCAGAAGCTCTTTCATCTTCAGTTCTTCAACAATTGACAATCGTGGAGATGTGTTACCCTACGTGAGGGTGAGGTTAGGTTGTTAGATTGTTTAGATGAGGTTTGATTTGTGATTTAAACTGCCGGTTTCATTGTCTCGTTGTCTTTCGTGCACCGTGGCTTGGTTAAATGTGAACTAATTAATACTTTCAATCTCAGCTTTAATTATGTTTCTTTACGTGTAGTGTTGTTTCGTTGGATGAGGTTAGATTAATGTATTTGTGGAGTCTGGGATCGAAGCCTAATTTACGATACATAATGATTAATAATCAAAGCTTTTTCTGATGTTTGTCTTATACGATTAATTATTTTGCTCTAAATCATAGTTTGCTGCATTCTTCTCCCTGCATTCCCTCCATTTTTAACCACACATCTCTACTGATTCCCATTGTCAGTTGAGCGGAAAGACAGGGAAACTATGCATTTTCGCAAGAACCGATAATCAAAATCAAATGAATCTCATAAAAATTAGATTTCTCCCCCCCCCACCCGCACAAAAACTCACATTTGCGCGAGAGTAAAATTTTACCCAAACCATAAAGTCGTGTAACCGTAAGCACTGAAAAAAAGTTGAAAAAACAAAACAAAATGTTGCCCTCATACAAGGCATCTATCAGCCCTCGATTTCCCTCCCCCCCCCCCCCGAGAATTTGTCTTTATAAACAGTCGTTCCAGCCACAGCTGATGCACATATTTTTGTCCTGTACATGGTCAACACGACAATGTCGAAACGAAGACAACAAACAAAACACGACAAATCAGAGGAGCTGTTCACACTGGCTGCACTGATAATTAAGAGCGCGTCCACACGTGTGCCCAAACAAGTGTTGGCAACACGTAAGCAACACAGTAACGAACACGGTGCAAACATGTTGGGAACAGCAGCGTCCAGATCATGTTGGCAAGCTCATGATGAAGTCTCAGCTGCCTGGTATGGACACACTTATCCCATCGCCTCTGCTGCCAGTGTTCGAAGCTGCATTGAAACATGTTTGCATATATCCGTTCAAATACTGCTGCAAACATGTTCCCGAACATGTTGCCAACTGTGTTGCCAACATATGTTTGAGCACACGTGTGGACGCGCTTTAACAGCTGCAGTTTCACACATGATGTTCTGTTTTGATGCCAGAAGAATAAAGACAAACATTATCTGTAAATCCTGAACACCAACACTTCGTTATTAGCACGATGTTACTCCATTAAATTGTCTTACGAACTTATCTCTCGGAACATATGCACAATGATCAAACATTACGTCAACAAGGTAGCTCACGCGCCAAGCAGTACATTACTAAAATTAAATGATAGACATATGACAGTCACTGAATTTTTTCCTATGACATAACTTTTCCTCGTTATAGAAGTCAAAACTAGTCAGAAATAACTACACCAAGGTGTTGATAATTGTCTAGTGGTAGTACGAAAAATAAATTAAGTTCGTCATGAAGATGTATAGAGTAATATTAGCTCTAGCCTCGGGTAGTTTGACCAGGCTCCCATACACACCACTGGGGTGAAATTATGGGGCTTCAAGTTAACAGACTGCTTACATTGCATGATGAGTGAAATAATGAAATGTAATCTCGCTACCTATTAAGGCTTCCTAGAATAGTCGTACAAAAAAAAAAAAAAAAAAAAAAATTACACCACAAACGAGGGGTACTGTTCGACAGTTTCAAATCACTCTTCTTATCTGCAGATTCAGGTAATAGATCATTCACCTCGGAACGTCGCAAGCTGTATCAAGCATTTGGGATATCATTGAACTCCTCCTGCACGGCACTTATTTTTTGAAGTGTACCTCTTCCTTATGAGTTAATTATTACATTTACCACATTCATATTCTCTTGAGCTTTATGTATGAAGTTATGTCATACAAAAGTTGTCCAACTGGTGATTCAATCAACCCAAAGGAGTACATGAAGCATCTACAGGGGTATATGAACTCTCCCTATAATGAAGTAATATTTTGCACCTTGCCTGTAAGAGGGTTCGCTAGCATCTCATTAAAAATAACAATATATCAATATTTTTCGTTCTCTTGTCTGCCTAAACTGGTATACACTACTTTGCTTAACATCAAAATTATGGGATAGCTTATGAATCAAGGAAATGCATAGGTTGGGATACATTGGTCTGGGGGCACACAATGTAATAATGGTTAGACTACTCAATATATATATATATATATATATATATATATATATATATATATATATATATAAAACTTAGTTGTATTATGCACAATAAATTACTCAGGGTCAAGTGCTTGAAAGGGTACAGCAGGGAAGAAAGGTTGCTGGTTCTTTGAAAGCAGTGATAAGAAACAGGGAAGTGAGCATGGAAGTGTAAAAGTTACTACATGACAGTATTGTGATACCAACTCTAACGTACGGAAGTGAAGTTTGGACGTTATTGGAAGGACACAAGTCAAGAGTGAGAGCCGTGGAAATGAGTTATTTAAGGGGAGCCTGTGGAGTCACATGGAGAGACAGGCTAACGAATGAGGATATAAAGGAGCGTTGTGGTGTTGATGTGGATGTGATAGGAAGCGTTATGAGGAACACACTGAGGTGGTTTGGCCATGTGGAGAGGATGGAGGGTGAAAGACTGACGAAGAGAGTGTATATGAGTGAGGTGGAGGGGGAAAGAGGGAGGGGGAGGCCGAGGATGAGAGGGAGAGATGGGGTGGAGAAGTATATGAGAGAGGGGGGGGTGCGAGTTGGGAGCAGGGTAGTGAAATGGCGGGGGACAGGGCGACTTGGAGGCGATTTGTTTGTGGCCACCCCAAACGGGATTGAGGCGTCTGGCAATAGATAGATATATAGAAATTACTCAGACGTGAGGAAAATAACTTAAGTTGACAATATGACAGTCCACAATGCTTCACTGTACTGTGTTCTACAGAAAATTGGGAGATGGTGTTGTTCCGAGGGTGGTATCGCCTCCGCATACGCCTGCCGTGGTGTGTGCCCCCGGTGAGCCAGTGGCTGGTGACCCGGATAGAGAGACGCGCTCGCAGGCGCTACCTACATGAGGTCGTCCAGAGGAATGGCGCCCCGGGACGGCCATTTCATCAACTACGACAACAGCTGGCCCAGCAACACCAGGCAGAGCAGCAGCAGCAGCGGCACTGAGGATCTGACATAGAACAGCCACTGGTTACATTAAGTAAAAGAATAACATACCTGGACGGGCGTCTCATCATCTACAAGTTACTTCAGCAACACCACCAGCATCAAGGGCCAAATATAGAGATGCTATCTGTCATGCCTTGACGATGTTATTTTACTTGAAGTTTATATAGTCTATTGTGATTATGTACTTCCATTAGCCCGAGGACGTTTTAGTATTGAAATCTTGCTCTCTCCAGACGATTTTATTGAGGTGCGGAGAGCATTCCGATTTAGAACACTTGGATACAACCTTCCGTTCCTCTCAATCACTCTTAACGCCTCCACTACCACGGGCTTACCTCAGCTGAATAAAACTGTCTGGTGGCGGGAAGACGAGATTATAAAAGACTTCCTTTGAGGCAAAGAAGGACTAATTCAGATTCTGTATATAGTTTTATAAAGAACTAACTTTTACTTCTAGCTTTAAAAACAAATATTTGTACTTTTTAAACATTTTTAAAATCAATGGCTATTAATAAAGTTCTGAATTTTATTGACGATTTTCACTATAAAAGCTTTTTAATGTCATACAGATGACATGTGTATAGTACGGCTATTTCAACACGTAAGATAAAATCTTAATAGTCCTACACCATTCACTGTGGGGGAACTACTAAGGATTTCAGGGGCAGTGTCCAACTGTTTTTTTTTTTAAATAACGTCTCAGCAAAGCGTCGGACAAGGATTTAACTTTGGCAGTGCATGTTTGAGACCCCGACCTAATTTGTAAAATTATGCTTTTGTACCAAATGTGTATGATTAAGGCATTTATAGGAGTAAATGTAGGGTAAACTTAGCTAAAATCGTCAGAGGCATGTAGCGAGGCTAGCTTCGGTCACGATACAAGCCCCGCCCACAATTCGGAACGTGACGTCGGTGTGACGTAGTAGTAATCACAGACGCAAGTGGCATTTCTATCTTTCTAACCCCCCCCCACATACTGTACTTTCTCTCTCTCTCTCTCTCTCTCTCTCTCTCTCTCTCTCTTTCACACACACACACACACACACCGAAGTAATATTTCACCCCTACTACAGATTCAGTATGGTCCTTATATGAGAAGAACGTTTGAGAAAAAAAAGGTGCCGGCTCAGGCAGTGATTACTACTCTTCAGAAGTGAATAATTCATATTGACGTCACAATATGTGTAAGAGGGCGATGCATATACTATGTACTAATAGGGAGTCTGGAGGGATGTACAGTCACTCTAAAAATCAGCCGCAGCTCAGAAATATGAGTAACCCTGAGGCACTGAATCTGAAGCAGCTTACATAAAGACAGAACTGCCACTTGCGTCGGTGATTACTACTACGTCACACCGACGTCACGTTCCGAATTGTGGGCGGGGCTTGTATCGTGACCGAAGCTAGCCTCGCTACATGCCTCTGACGATTTTAGCTAAGTTTACCCTACATTTACTCTTATAAATGCCTTAATCATACACATTTGGTACAAAAGCATAATTTTACAAATTAGGTCGGGGTCTCAAACATGCACTGCCAAAGTTAAATCCTTGTCCAACGCTTTGTTGAGACGTTATTTAAAAAAAACAGTTGGACACTGCCCCTGAAATCCTTAGTAGAGCGGGATACCTTAATGGACTCCGTGTTGTATGGAGTTTTGTTGTCTGGATGGGCTCCTCATTTGAGTCTTCACTCAGTTCTGCCCCTTTCCTTGGGTCACCATCGTTGCCTCAACTAATTTTGCATGTTCCAACAGGAAGGACTAGAGTGTCCTCATGGGCAGTTGGTCCGGCCAATTTGGGGGATCGTGCTGATATGGCAGCACTCTAGTGTGTGGACCTCTGCGGAGGCAGAACTGTTGCTAAGCTGCAGCTTTCGGATCTGTAGATGCTGTTGCTTTGTGGTAGAATTCTCGGCTGTTGGCTGGTGGCCCATCATTGTAGGCAGAGACTCCTCCCACACGATGTTGCTGTCCCCTTTTTTGTTAGGGTTGGGAGTGCATGCCTGAAGCTTTGTCCCAGCTTGGGTCGTTGGCCAGGTCTCTAGATTCCGGGTTCTGACTACACGATAGTTTCTTTTTCAATGGCCATCTTGAGCAATTTCATTAGCCCATGGAATTATGGTGTCATAAATGACTAAATGTCATAAAAGACGTGTGGTTCCTTTGTGGTTGAGTTATATACTGTATATATATATTTTAGACTTGTGGACGAGCGGTTTTTATATCTTGGAGTAGCTTCCCATTTGTCATGTAGTGACAGGAGAGGTAAAGGATAGTATGGGACTATTTTTATTTGTCTTGGAAATATTAACAAGTCTCTCACACAGAGCGTAAGTATAGAATCCCGTCCCGCTAGCTATCTCTCTGTCTCTCTCTCTCTGTCTCTCTCGAGTTGCCAAGCCCTTCTCCCTGTGCCCTGTCTCTTCTAAGGCCTGTCTCCTTCTGCTCCTGCCTGTTCTGTGGCTAACCTCCATCTGAGCTCTCTTTCCTAAATTCTGGTGTAGCAGGGGTGTGTCACGTGTGTTCCTTGTGAGTGGAAAGTTCTAGCAGCCTGTGTGTGAGTATGTGTGTATGTGTGTGTATGATCACTAGGCGCTGTCGTGTGCCTATCAAGCATTCCTCGAGTTAAGAGTGTGTAAGCATGTTTAGCACTGCTCGATTCTCGCAGACACAATACCTTCTCATCATCTGACTCCCTGCTTCTATCTGTCTCTCTATCTATCTATTTATCTATCTATCTATTATGATTTGTAATTTTAATATGTAGTCCTGACAATGGAAATGGCTCCAGTTCTCCCACCTCCCGTTCTGCTGATGCTTTGACCCCAGTGACGACACAGCTTCTATTCCTAATATATCTCTGGCTCTTCCTATTGTTTCCCAACCTCGACTCCCCTCTACTGTGTTGTCCCGCGTAACTACGCCAGCTCTCGCTTCAGAGTCCTTTTCATATATAAATTTACCCACCTGTTCATCCTCAACAGCAGAGTAACTTTTGAACTTGATTTGCCTCTACCCCGTTCTTCATCTACCCTTCCTGTTTATTCAGGTACCTTATCCCGCCCTCATTCTTATAACTGACTCATTAACCCTGTCTTGACCACCTCTCTATTTGGGACCCAGACCTGGTCTCTGTATTTTAACATCTCACAAACAGATGACCTCCACCTTGACCTCACTCCATTATTCCAGGAAGGATCTAATGTTGCATTCTCTGTGCTACTCGATGACTCTCATTTTCTAAAACTGCAATATGCAGCCTAAGCAGAAAAGTTAAATATTTATCTAATCCATTAGGCAACTCCATCTCAATCTCTCCAGATGTAGTTAAAATCATCCACAGGGACTGTTAGTCGCTCCTCTTTCTGGTCCTTTGGTAATTGAAATTTTGCTGAGTGTTCCAAGATATCCAACCCATTCTTAACATCATCACTTAATTCTTTCTTTTCATTGCAACACCATCCCTCCCTTTGGACGTCGCCAACAACCAGTTAACATTACCAAAATTGTATTTAAATCATCGGGGGCACAGTCCTTCCTGGTAAAGGTTATGTTCCTCCCCTCGTCAGTGCACTCTCTGCTGGTGTTTTGGTCATCCAGCCAAATACTGCTAGTCACAGGCTGTCTGGCCCTACTGACATGCTGGACACTGCATCCACGTGTACATCAACGTTCCAATTCTGCCAGACCTGTGCGGGGTATCATACAGCCTCCTGTAGAAAATACCCTGTTTACATTTTCAAGGCTGAATTGTCCCATATTCGTTAGCAAAAGCGCGGTTGTCCTTAGAGAGGCCCGTCGACAAGCACGTGGTTTAGGTCACTCCCCTGGCAACTTACTTGCATGCGTGACCCGACCCACTACATTGTCAGAGGTCTCCAGCTCTTCCAGTGTCTCCACTTCTGTACCTATCTCCAATTCATTCACTGTTCTTGCCTGCCTTCGTGGTTCCTCTTCCTCCTTTCCCTATTTTGTTAGTTCTGCTCCCCCTACCTAACCTCCTTCCCATTCAATAAGCCTCCTTTCTTCTCCTCCCTCACCTTCTTCCTGATGTAGAAAAACATAAACATGTCATTGTGTCTTCTCCATCTTTTATTCTTTGTCTCACTCCCTCTCCTTCAACTGTCCAGCATATCTAGTGTTCTCACTACTCTAAATAACAGCGCCATAATGCATTACCATCAGTTCCCACTCAGCCTTTGTTATCTCCAGTGGAATCAGAATCCCTGCAAAATATCCGTAGCTACTTTCACTGTACCTCTTCCTTGCCTACCTATTTCACTGTGAAAATGCATTCCCCCCTTCCCCATTCCCTCCTACTCCCATTCCTCCATCTCCTGTGCCTCCTTTTTCCCCCTCTTCCGTATGAATTAAAAATCACTAAGATTAACATTCTATATTGTTGTTTAAGCCAACGGCCATACCACGTTGAGTACACCGCTTCCCGTCCGATCAGCGAAGTTAAGCAACGTTGGGTCTGGTTAGTACTTGGATGGGTGACCGCCTGGGAACACCAGATGCTGTTGGCATCCCTACGTGTGAAGTGGGGTTGGTGGAGGATTAGTGCCCCTCCCTGTAAAACAATTAACTCTAAGCCGTTGGCCACCCCGTTTGGGATACATGACGTCTGGCAATGAATGAATGAAAATTGTTGTTTAAGATATGCAAACTTCCTATGAGAGAACTAAGGCAAAATGATTTTGTGAGAAGGCATTTTCGTTCAAACATCTCGATCACAGTGTAACTGGAGGCAATGCATGACGAATTCTTGGAATTATGTAGTGACCGTGTTGTCATAGAACAATCAGAAAAAAGAACCTGGAAGAGTTTCAGGTGAATAGGACGCGAGAGCTTACTGTCTGATTATGTATCCCCTTGTTTTTGTATTACGACCTCTGCAAAGCAGAGCTTTCTAAGCAGTCAAGGATGAAAATGAAAGTGCCCGCATGGACGATGATCTCATTTGTTCCTCGTATGTTTCTCGGCCCAATGATATCCCATCTGGTATGTGAGATGTAGGCCCGTAGATGTACCAGCAAGATTTCAGGTTGTTCTTAAAGACTGTATTACTGCTGGATGCTTTATTAGGGGAGAGTTGTGTAACACCCCCAGAGTCTAATTGATGGATTGTTTTTCACATAATGTTTCAGAATAAAGGTAAGAGAGTTTCCTTTGTGTGTGTTACCCAATGTCATGACTGCACTGTGAACACATAAAACAGTCTCCTAAGCAGATATGGCAAGAAGACAGCCAGCACTGCCAATTAATGACATTGTGGCTGTGTCTGAGTCATGACGACTGAGCAACAATCATCCGCTTGCTTACATTTGTCTCCCCCCTCGTAAACAAGATGCCTATCGACATTTTATAGATGCAGAGATTTATAGAAGACATTTTAAATGGGAAACTAACAATATTATAAGTGAAAGAAAAGAAAATTATATGATTATACCATTCTAATAAGAGGATACTAGTTAATAGGAAGAATATATAACTAAATTAATTTACATTCATAAGAGGATAATGATATACATTAGTGATAAATAATAATAGTAACATAATAACTGGTTATAGAGGAATAACAATGGTATAATCAGAGAACAAAGTCTCGTAATAACTAAATAATATTCACATACTTAGTTGGATGCCCACACGTCTTCATACAAATCAACACAGTATTGTAAAGCTCCATGTTGTAACCTAATCTCATGGGGTCTTTTTTTCCACACGTTTAGCACTACATTAATGTACATACTTAAAGGAATGATAAAATACTGATATATGTCAGAGCGATGAATAATAAAACTGCATTAACATAACAATTGGTTATACAGGAATGACAATGGTATGGTAAGACAATAAGATCTCGTAATAATTAAACAGTGTTCACATAATTAGTTGGGTGTTCACATGTCTACACAAAGCAACACGTGTAGTAGAGACGGAGTGGGCAGTGGCCTGCTCATATCATCATAATCCCACTTAGATTTTTCCAGCTTCAGGGTCAGGTTGCAATTTCTTCTCGTCACTCTAAGATTTTACAAGTTTCATTGTTTTCCTTATTCCATGTTGTAACCTAATCTTATGGAATCTTTTTTTTTTTTTCCATGCCATTAACACAACAATGGACAAAAACCACCGTGAGCAAAAGTCCTACAAGAGTGAATGCTATAGAAGGATATACAAAATGGGGGCATAAAACAGAGTGATGCAGGAATGAATCATCTGAATCTTCACAAAGTCAGAATTGTGTAGATAAGCAGTCATGTCTAGCTGAGGAGAGATGATGTTTACATTGTCAATGGGGAAAATAGAAGAGATATTTGTAAATGCAAGATTTTCAAAGTTATGATAATGAATAGCATAGTGATGACAGGCTGGGTGCGTAGAGCGAGAATTTGACAGGGCAATAATCTGGGACAATGTAAAGACCAGAGTCTTTGCGTGGCTTAAGAGGAATGTTCAGAAAGCAACACTAACAAATGACAATGTAAGAAAATAAAGGTAATGTGCACGATCTAAGTGAGTATGGAAAAAGGGTACTCTGGGAGCAGGGGTGTAAAAACATACAGAAGCAATTGTCTTGACCGAAAGGTTCCGTGCTACACAAGCATTCTCACAAGGGGCAGCTGTGATAGGAAGGATATTTAAGAGGAAAACCGGACATAGACAAAGGGATTGAGACTCGGATGAACACGAGTATAAGAAATTTGATGGGACAAAAGTCACAGACATATGGTCATGAGATAAGAAAAAGAACTCATGAAGAGAATCATTGAGAGGTAGAGGAAAGGGAATCTGAAGAGGTCAAGGATGACAGCAGAACGAACACGAATATGGACCATGATAGTCATGGAAAGGAAAGTAGTTTCTAGTTCAAAGTAGTTCAGTTCTAGACTTGCGAAAAGAAAGATGGGATCAAGTCTAAAATTAGTGTAAGTCCATTAAAAAAAAAAAAAAAAAAAAAGATCTGACATCAGAAATAGGTCCAGGGTACCATGATCACTGACAACATCTACTTGAAACATTAATGACTGGAGGGGAAAAGACAATTAATCATGTTGAAAGCTTCTATTCAGTATTTCTGTGACATAAATTTTTCTTTTAGTTTCTAAAAAACATCCGAAAATGTCTTCATTTGGGTACCCATTCCATTCATATATATGACAATATTGCCTAGTAACTCATCGGTAACATTCATGCTTTTAATGCTGAAGCAAATTTTTCTAACTGTTCATATGTTAACAATTCACTTAATGTTACAAAGTCAAAAACACCACCAAGGACTTTACTACCAAGATCAAACCTCGCGTTATACATGAATGTGATCTTCCGACAGGGTCACTGTGAGGCTAGGAAGTATTAAACTAATGAATACTTTCTCATCTTAAACAAGTTTCCAGTGAAGAGTTTCATACAGTAGAACACAGAAAGATCCTTTTACAAGTCTGTTTACCAAAGAAGCGAGTAAGGATCGTATGGTAGATAGCTGACTAACATAGACAAGATTGAAAAAGTTCAAAGGGCGGCTACAAGATGGATACCAAACTTAAGGGACCTAAGTTACGAAGAAAGACTAAATAAACTGAAACTACCAACACTACAGGAGAGAAGGAAAAGAGGTGACATGATAATGCTATATAAGTGCATATCAGGGAAGGAGAAAATAGACATAAATGATTACTTAACATATGGAGAAGCATCAGCTAGAGGACACTGCAAAAAACTGCATAAGAAGAGAGGTGATAAAGACGTAAGGAAATTCAGTTTCCCAGACAGAGCAATTGATCAATGGAATGCACTGCCGAATGAAATAGTGTGTGGCAAAACAATTCACAAATTTAAGGATATGTACGATAAATATGGTTTAAGACACGGGACAGTACGAGCTTGACTCATTCCTGTAAAGATACAATTAGATAAGAACACACACACACACACACACACACACACACACACACACACACACACACACACACACACACACACACACACACACACACACACCGTTCCCGCTTGCCAACTGGTGGACGGGAGTTCGCGCCTCGCTCAGGTTGCGAAAAGTTTCATTGACGAAGTGGGTGGTTACTGTCCCCCTTGAGCAAGGGGACGGGTGTGTGCGTGTGTGAAGGTCACAGCCTTGCCCTTAGATCGGACTATATGAGCTCTCAGCTTCCTTCCGGGAGGGTAAAAGCTGACCATCACGACCATCAAGCGATCCTGACCGACCCGGTGAATTACACACACCGTATATATGTGCACATGATTTAAAAGACAGTATTTTCCGATCATCGTGCATATTAGCCTTTACAACTCCTTTACCTGTGTCACGAGTCGGCGCGATTTTCTATTTAAATAAACTCGTGACATTAAACTTTGGTGGGAAACCGTGAATTCTAGTGGAATCCCAGTATGTATCACCCAGTCAACCGCCACGTATTCACCCTATCGGGAGTGTTTTCAGAACCATTTTTCACTGTTTCAAAAGTGATTGTCTTTGTGCGCGACACTAGCATCTCCGCTGTGATTTGTTGTGGGCGTGTTTTGCTCATTCTAGCCGTTAGCAAGTGCGGCTCGACACTCGCCTCTCTCTCACGATTTGAACTCAGTCAAGATTTGAGCGCCGTGGAAGCAGGTTAGCAGCGTGTGTGGCAGCGTCCTTCCTCAGCCGACGCCCAGTTCCCGCTGCCGCCGTTGTCCAGTTCCTGAATTCCCACCTAGCGTGATTTGGCGAGAGGCTCAGCGTGTGCAGCGTCCTCCTCAGCAATGACGCCCAGTCATCCTCTTAGTCCACTCTCTGACCAGTATTTCTTTTCGTTTTTCCTAGGTTTAAGAGTTTAGCTTTTGAGTGAGCAAGTGAGTGCGATCTCCTTATTTTGAGTTCATTTTGAAACATGTAAATTTATTTCATTGTAATCAATAAATTTACAGTTCTTTTCTTTTGAGCTTAATGTAATGTAAACTCATGTTTTATTTCTCCACAAGCTTATTTCACTTATAGCTCCTAGTTTGCATAAACGCTTTGCATTATTCATAACTGGTACTTAGGCCAGTCCTTTTGTATTAGGCTTAAAATCCGTTGTGCAACCTGGAGTTAATTGCACCAGCAAGAACCTGTTTATCATTAATAGCATTAGTTATTGATTGTCAGGGGTGGAGTCACTTTCTCCAGAGGCCAACAGTACTAATAAACAGCACGTGTGAATAATTAGTCTCTGCTGTGTACTGTTGAGAAAGTTTATAAATTCACGTCCTTAGAGAATCGGCGAAGTAAGCCGGAATAAAGTAATCATTGCTTGGTTTTCACAAGTCAGTTCTTTGTCCTTGTTCTCAAGCAACATTTTAAGGTATCAAGTATTATTGAATATTATTCTTTAATATTGCATACTCTTTAAAAACCCCGTGACAACGTGCTCATTAGGTCGCAATAAAACGGGATGCGACGCTGTTGCAAAAATATTAAGGACTTGTTCGTGTTCATGTTTCTTTTTCAGTTTTCGATTTTTTTTTTTTTTTACAAGTAAGTATTTCTGTGCATCATCTGCATGAATGTTTCCTCATGAAGTACTAAAGTGGCATGTGAATATTACCACCAAAAATATATTTTAGCGAATATATAATAACTTCCTTTGGGAGAGGGAACAAGGCTCCCTCGCTCGAACACAGTGACAATTTGCATATCAAATTTTTACACCCCCTGACCAACTTCCTACAAGTTTTTGCTGATTCTGATGCACTGAAATTTACGGCGTCAGGGGACAAGAAGGTATTGTTTATGCTCTCTGAATTTGATCTAGGGTGAGAGCGAGCAGATAAGATTGGGCACATGGTACTGACTCCTCACTTCCAGGAGACCCCCGATCCACAGGTTTTATTTTGTCATTTCGATCACATGATTATTTTTATCTGATTTACAAGCGAAAGCCAGCTGCACTTAGCACATGGAAGAGTTTGGACAGGAAAGGTTAGATATCACGTTGAACATGGTAGCTGGAGATATTTTTCCTCATTTGATGAAAATCACCTGGAACCATATTAATAATATAGAACTATTCACACACACACACATACACACACACACACACACACACACACACACACACACACACACCACACACACACACACACGTGCACACACACACACACACACACACACACACACACACACACACACACACACACACACACACACACACACACACACACACACACCACACACACACACACACACACACACACACACACACACACACACACACACACACACTCGGACATAAATATCCATATCACCATCTGAACACGCACACAGTCACACACACATACACACATATTCTCGCGTACGTGCGGCCTCACACACACACACAAAGGGACATAAATATGCGCGCGGGCACGCACGCGCGCACACACACACACACACACACACACACACACACACACACAGACATAAATATGCCTACACCATCTGAACATGCACGCAGTCACACACACATACACACACATACTCTCTTGCACGCGCGGCCAAACACACATAAACGGACGTAGATATGCACACACACACACACACACACACACACACACACACCGTGTATATGCACGTGATTTAAAAGACAGTATTTTCCCATCGTCGTGCATATTTGCCTTTAGAACTCCTTTACGTGCTTATCATGTCGCAATAAAACTAGATTCGACGTTGTTGCAAAAATATTAAGAAGAACTTGTTCGTGTTCACGTTTCTTTTTCAGTTTTCGATTTTTTTCACATGTAAGTATTTCTGTGCATAATCTGCATGAATACATTTGCTTATGAAGAATGGAAGTGGCATGTGAATAGTACCACCAAAAAGATATTTTACCGAATATATAATAACTTCCTTTAGCAGAGGGAACAAGGCTTCCTCGCTCGAACACGTTGACGAGTTGCATATCAAATATTTACACCCCCTGGCCTACTTCGTACAAGCTCTTGCTGATGTGCATGCCCGGAAATTAACTGCTTCAGGTGACAAGAAGGTATTGTTTATGCTCTCTGAATCTGCTCTATGGCGAGAGCGAGCTGATAAGACTGGAAACATAGTATGAATTGTTCATTTCCAGGAGGCCCTCGATCCACAGGTTGTTTTTCTGTCATTTCGTAACATGATTGTTTCATTTAATTTTCTAAAGACAATTGCTCTTAGCATACGAAAGACTTTGGACAGGAAAGGTTAAACATCACGTTGAACATGGTAGTTGGATGTGTTTTTTCTCATTTGATTTAAAAAATCACCTGGAATCATCTTCATAATATAGAGCTAGACACTCACACACACACATACATAGAAAACATTGAGAACACAAACATATTGAATACTGAGAACTTCGACAATATAACACTTAACGAAGGTATACTGAAATACACATAGTGAAGAGTGACAGTAATATCCAATCCCACAGGATACGAAAAAAAAAAGGAAAAGAAATGTATGTAATATTGCCACACACAGAAATGTAAATCCAAAAAGAGAACCCGATGGATCAACCAGAGGTCAATTTGCATGAGAAATGTGACACACACACACACACACACACACACACACACACACACACACACACACACATATATATTGTTACATAGCCTATGATTTCATCGTCCTTTGTGTAATTTTAATGCACAGTATGCTGCATGTTTGATCACGAGCGTGTTCTACCTCAGTTCCTCCCTTCTACCGTTATAGTAGAGTAAGTCGTCATTTCTGGAGTTCAGAGCAGGATTGTCAACTCTTTGTCCCCATGGCTTCATTTGCGCGTCCTTCTTACAAATTGTATCAAGCTCTGCCGGCCCCTATGAGCTCAGTCTCTGCATCATTGCCACTTAGATCTACTCCTCATTTTGTTCACATCTCTGTCCTCCCCTGTACAGTTATTATTATTGTGAGTGCTCAGAAAGTCTCCAACCATCTAGCAGCTGTGTGTAATTTGAGTATAACTGTTGTTGCATTTTTGCTTGTACTGTATAGCATAAGGTGTTGATTTGTAGGCCTAGTGAGTTTTTTTTTTTGTAATTTGTGTGGGATTCATTTTGTTAGCCAGTTTTAATATTATTTTGTATCTGTAATAATTTATCCTGCATTAACTGAGCATTACCCAGTGTATTTTCATTTTATCAGGGCTGACTTAGATAAATTTACTCATGCTAATTTCTTATTAATAGAGGCTATTGCAGTTAACCATATATTTAACCTGTTTTTTGCTATTACATTATCCTTATGAGTCCTGAATGTTTTGTTGTTAGTTTGAGCATTAAACTTTAACTTGTGATTTTACCTAACTCTTTTGTTTTGAACCTGGAACTTTACGGGACTGTAGAGATTTTTAGTATTCTCACTTAAAGTGTACATTATCTTTCTCTGTTCCGTAACATAAATTTGGCGACCTCTCATCAGGATATTCAGGATATTATCATAAGGATATTGTTTGATATTTTGTGACTGTTACTTATTCATGATGTCTACTATTACTACACTTGATGAAGCCAAAGATTTTTTGTCAAATGTGCAAACAGTGTGTGATGTAGAAAACAGAACAAAGAATGAACTTAAGCTTGTTGCTCAACAATTGGGAATTGCTGTTCGCTCTCATCATTCTAAAGATCAAATTGTTGACATGATTAATGAAAGCTTGTTTAATGTAACTCCTCGAAATGAGCAAACGCAGATTAAATTAGCTAAGTTACAGCTAGCCCTGCAGGAGGTTCGTGCTAAGGAGGCTGAATTTCAGGCAAAAGCTCGTATTCAAGAGGCTGAGTTTCAGGCAAATGCTAAGGAGGCTGAGTTTCAGGCTCGTGCTAAGGAGGCTGAGTTTCAGGCACAAGTTGAACTTGCTAGGATTCAGGCAGACCATGAGTATCGCATGAAACAAGGTGGAACTGGATCATCTAGCTCTGATGATTTAGATGTGGCTAAAAATGTTAAACTTGTCCCTCCTTTTAATGAATCTGATTTAACAAAGTATTTTCAGTTGTTTGACAGGTTTTAATTGGCCCAAGGAGTATTGGTCAGTACTCCTTCAAACTGTTCTCACCGGTAAAGCTCAAGTAACTTATGCATCTTTGCCTCAGGATCAATCTGATAATTATGATGTAGTTAAGAGCTTGATTCTTAAGGCCTATGAGCTTGTTCCTGAAGCTTATAGAGTAAAATTTAGGACAACTTACAAGCAAGATAAGCAATCCCATGTTGAGTATGCAAAAATCAAAGAAGATCTGTTAGAGCAGTGGTTAAATTCTAAGAATGTGGATTCTGATTTCGGTAAATTTAAGCAGATGATTTTGCTGGAGGACTTCAAGAGGTGTATTAATAAAGATGTAAGCCTATATCTTGATGAGAAAAGAATAGATAATGTGTCTGATGCTGCAGTTTTAGCTGATGAATATGTTCTCACTCACAAGAGATATTCTAGAGAAAAAGGGAAAGCTGAGAGTAAGTACGTTGCCTCTACTCAGAGTACAGGTAACAGGAAAGAGAATAAAGATGATGTTTCTCAGGAAGTAAATACCAGCTTCACCTCTAGATTTCAGAAACGTAAATGTACTTATTGTAGTAAGCTTGGTCATACTACGGAGAAATGTTTCAGGAGACAGCGTGATGTGAACAAAAAGGAGTCTTTAAATATTCAGTCAATTGGTCTAGTGTCCACTCTTGAGAGTTCCCAGAATTCTTTAACTGAGTTAACTGAACCTGCTTTGAGGGGTAACTTAAATTCTCATGATGGAGCTCCTCTTTTGAGCAGTAACGTGGGTGACACTCTCAAGAGTTCATGTGCTAATTTCCTGTCTGATGGTTTTGTCAGTCCTCTGGACAGTAATGACAGGAAATCAGGTAAAATATATTGTGATACAGGTGCTTGCCAATCCCTTATGCTGACCAGTGTTCTAGGCTCTAATGTTAATTCCTCTGATGAAACTGTAATCTTACAAGGTGTAGGGAATAATTACCTCTCTGTCCCTCTGTGCAGAGTGAATTTAGAGTCTGGTTTTGTTAATGGTTCCGTTATGGTTGGGTTGGTTGAGACACTCCCAATGTCAGGTGTAACTTTCTTACTTGGAAATGATATTGGTGGAAGTCAAGTGTGTCCAGCTCCTCAGTTGTCTAGTGAGCCAGTGGCTGTGTCCCAGGATTGTGATGTCCCTGATGTGTTCCCTGCATGTGCTGTCACTAGGGCTAAGTCTAATGTTACTGGTGATTTAGAGGATAATGATGATGATGATGTTGTCCTAGCTGACACTTTTCTTGCTAATTTGGACCACTCACCAGATGAGGCAGTACCCCGTAGTGTTGATAATTTGTCTCGTCAAGAGTTGGTTGAGTTGCAGGTTGCTGACCCTGAGTTGAAAGGTCTAGCTAACTCTGCTTGCAGTGAGGAAGAGTCAGCCGGTGCTTCTACTTGTTATTATATAAAGTCAGGAGTGCTTATGAGGAAGTGGAGACCCCCAGCAGCATCAGCCGACTGTGAATGGGAGGTTGTACATCAAGTTGTCATCCCTCGTGTTTGTAGGCAGGATATCATTAGTGTGGCTCATGATTCCAGTTTGGCAGGACACCTTGGAGTGAGGAAGACTGTGGCACGCATTTTGAAACACTTCTACTGGCCAGGTATCTTCAGGGATGTTTCCTGGTATTGTAAGTCTTGTCACACCTGTCAAGTTGTGGGGAAGTGTAATCAGACCGAAAAGGTTGCACCTCTAGTTTCCATTCCTCCTTTTGAGGCGCCATTCACCCGTGTGTTGGTGGATATTGTGGGCCATCTTCCTAAGATTTCTTCAGGATTTTCTTATGTGTTGACCCTGATTGATATGGCTACTCGTTATCCTGAAGCCATTCCACTTAGAAATATCTCAGCAAAGAACGTGGTTAAGGAAATGCTAGGGTTCTTCACAAAGTTTGGTCTGCCCAAGGAGGTACAGTCAGGACGGGGAAGTAATTTCATGTCAATTGTTTTCAAGCAGTCTCTGATAGAGTTGGGCATCACCCAGATCACGTCTTCAGCTTACCATCCCCAGACCCAAGGAGCGTTGGAGAGATATCATCAAACACTCAAATCGATGCTCAAGAAATACTGTTTGGAACATCAGAAAGACTGGGATAAAGGTCTTCCATTCGTTGTGTTTGCCGCAAGAGAATCTCCAAATGAATCACTGGGCTTCTCACCTTTTGAACTACTGTTTGGCCATGAAGTAAGAGGACCCCTTAACCTACTCAAGGAATGCTGGCTGTCGGAGGAAGATGACGTCAACCTGCTGGAGTATGTGATGAAGTTCAAAGAACGGTTGTCCACTGCTTTACAGCTGGCGAGAGAGAATTTAGGAGCTGCTCAGGAGAAGATGAAGACTTGGTTTGATAAGAAGTCCAGGTTACGCCACTTTCAGCCAGGAGATCAGGTTTTGATTCTGCTACCGGTGCATGGGCAACCTCTTCAAGCCAAGTTTAGTGGTCCTTATTTCGTGGAGAAGAAACTCAGTGATGTCAACTATGTCATCGCCACACCAGATCGTAGAAAGAACAAGCAACTTCGTCACATCAACATGCTAAAGTTATATCACAGGCGGGACGAAAATAATCCAGTCTGCACTGTAGCTGTTCCACCCGAGTCTGCAAGTGAAGCTCTCCCATGCAGTATGAGCCTGAGTGATAGTTTGGGGAAGAATCCTGATATCATGAATGATCTCCAGACTAAGCTTTCTCACCTACCTCCCGAGGAAAGGCAGGAGATTTCGGCATTACTGCAGGAGTACCCGCAAGTGTTCCGTGCCACTCCAGGAAGAACCACTGTGTTGATGCATGATGTCGATGTTGGAGACGCAAAGCCAATTAAATTGCCTCCTTACCGTGTGAACCCAGTGAAAGTTCCTCTCATCGAGAAGGAGCTTGGCTACCTGTTGGACCACAAGATGATTGAGCCCTGTCAGAGCGAGTGGAGTTCTCCTGCCACCCTAGTCCCTAAGCCAGGTGGGTCACAGCAGCTTTGCATTGACTACAGACGTGTTAATCAGATAACCAAAACAGACACTTACCCTCTCCCTCGTGTGGAAGATTGCATAGACAAGATCGGAAAGGCTAGGGTACATAAGTAAGTTTGATTTGTTAAAGGGATACTGGCAAGTACCTATGACTGAACGTGCTAGGGAGATCTCATGTTTTGTAACACTAGGAAAGACTTTTGCATGTTCTGTAATGCCATATGGTATGAAGAATGCACCAGCCACTTTTCAGAAGCTCATGAATGTTGTAACAGAGGGTTTGGCAAGGTGTGTTGTTTATATTGATGATGTATTAATCTTCAGTGACAACTGGAAAGATCACCTATGCCATGTCAGTAAATTTCTTGACCGTTTAGTTCAGGCTAATCTTGTAGCTAATTTATCAAAGTGTGAGTTTGGTCAAGCTAAAGTTCAGTACCTTGGGTATGTAATTGGTGATGGACATGTTGCACCACCAGGAGCTAAGGTTCAGGTTATAAGTGATCTTCCCAGACCTGAAAGTAGGAAAGAACTACAAAGATTTTTGGGAATGGTAGATTATTACAGGAGATTTGTTCTTAACTTTTCTATTCTTGTATCACCACTTACAGACCTACTGAAAAAGGGAGTTGAATTTGTATGGACCGATAACTGTGAATCCTCTTTCAACAAACTTAAAGCTATCCTATTAAGTCAGCCAGTGCTCGCTACTCCAAATTTTGCTAAGCCTTTTAAGATGGCTGTTGATGCAAGTGATACAGGAGCTGGGGCTGTTTTGCTGCAAGAGGATGATCAGGGTATTGAACACCCTGTATCTTATTATAGTAAGAAGTTCACTCCACCTCAAAAGAACTACTCAACTATTGAGAAAGAGCTTTTGGCCTTGATTTTGGGTTTACAGCATTTTTCATTTTATTTGTGTTCTGGTTTTGACCCCATAGTCATTTATACCGATCATAACCCACTGAAATTCCTTAGTAAGTTTAAAGATAAAAATCAGAGATTGACAAGATGGAGTCTACTTCTTCAGGAGTATTCATTAGACATACAACATGTCAAGGGGAAAGAAAATGTTATTGCAGATTGCTTATCTAGACTTTAAACAGATTGTTTTAGAGTAATAAGAAATTTTCTTTGTAAATTTCTTTTTCTTTGTGGGGAGGTGTTACATAGCCTATGATTTCATCATCCTTTGTGTAATTTTAACGCACAGTATGTTGCATGTTTGATCACGAGCGTGTTCTGCCTCAGTTCCCCCCTTCTACCGTTATAGTAGAGTAAGTCGTCATTTCTGGAGTTCAGAGCAGGATAGTCAACTCTTTGTCCCCATGGCTTCATTTGCGCGTCCTTCTTACAAGTTGTATCAAGCTCTGCCGGCCCCTATATAATGAGCTCAGTCTCTGCATCATTGCCACTTAGATCTACTCCTCATTTTGTTCACATTTCTGTCCTCCCCTGTATAGTTATTATTATTGTGAGTGCTCAGAAAGTCTCCAACCATCTAGCAGCTGTGTGTAATTTGAGTATAACTGTTATTGCATTTTTTCTTGTACTGTATAGCATAAGTTGTTGATTTGTAGGCCTAGTGAGTTTTTTTTGTAATTTGTATGGGATTCATTTTGTCAGCCAGTTTTAATATTATTTTGTATCTGTAATAATTTATCCTGCATTAACTGAGCATTACCCAGTGTATTTTCATTTTATCAGGGCTGACTTAGATAAATTTACTCATGCTAATCTCTTGTTAATAGAGGCTATTGCAGATAACCATATATTTAACTTGTTTTTTGCTATTACATTATCCTTATGAGTCCTGAATGTTTTGTTGTTAGTTTGAGCATTAAACTTTAACTTGTAATTTTACCTAACTCTTTTGTTTTGAACCTGGAACTTCACGGGACTGTAGTGATTTTTAGTATTCTCACTTAAAGTGTACATTATCTTTCTCTGTTCCGTAACAATATATATATATATATATATATATATATATATATATATATATATATATATATATATATATATATATATATATATATATATATATATACGTACATAAACTACCCTCAAAGCTTTGGAACCGTATATAACGAAACTAATAATGACCATCGATAACATGTAATGAGTAGGGAAGCGTATAGTGTACTGTTGTTCACCCATAAGCCATTACGATGGTAGGATATCTCGACAACAGATGGCGGAAGCAAAGTAAAGCTCTTCTTTGTACTTGAAAAATATTTCGTTTCTTTCCCTTGAGTCTCTGATCTTGTCCCATACTGAGGTACTCATCATGTCCAGTATCCATCAGTCTTTAACCAGACGTTCAGTGAGACTGTGTGGCCTCTTTCAGTGCGTGTTTCCGCCCAGTAAACATAGTCTTAGGATCATCTGTCTTCGGATTTTACGAATCTAAGCTATTTGGTGCAACGGAAGTACTGTTTGAAACTTTGGAGGTTTTCACACAGAGTGGGAAGTGGTAATAATTATGGACCTTCTTGATTATATATATATATAAAAAAAAAACTAAATCAAAACTACAGTGACGAGCCAAATGAGGCAAGCAATGAGTGTTGACGGCAGCAGTTTCCTGGATTATGGCAGCGTTTCATTGGGATCGGATTGCAGTGAAGGGGACTGGGGTGTTGCTACTGAGGATCCAGTTTTAACCACCGTAGCTTCATTCAGCACCCCACTGCCGACACGGCCAAAAGTTACTATGACTTCACTACTCATTTGTGCCTTTGTTATATTAGGCCTGTGCATTTTATTGTTCTGTATCAGGCCCGTTATCATGGGTACGTATTATATTCATTGTTCTTCCTTCACCCCTTCAGCCTTATTATGAATTATTCCATTCCGTGTTTGCCTTTTTCTAATCTATTCTGAAGGGGTTAATGATGGGCATATGTAACTTCAACAGATCGAACAGCGTCTTCTAAAGTAAATACAATTGTCTATGGTATCGGTAATAATACAATAATTTTTCAGACTTAAGGGTTATGTATTGCCACTGTTGACTTGATTGTTCTTTAGAGATTTTTCTTTACCGTAGAATCCTGTGAAGTATATATTTATTCTACTGTCAGACTATCTCATTTAGCTTAGAGCCCACAGACAATGTAGTTATTGAAGACGGCATCTAACTAATCAAATTGAAAAGCTTATCGTAAATAAGTAAATCCGTCCGGCGAGAGCAAAAATAAAAGCCATCAGATTGAAAGAGTAGAATTACTATTTTCCACATCTGTACTGAGGTAATATTGTTTGTGTTTGGCAACAGGTCATTTTCTTTTCCTTCTTCCATATTCTTTAGTGGTAAAGGTAGTATTTACGATGCTAAAGGACCATTCAACATAATCTATTACTACACTAACAGAGAAGGTGAGTTTTATGCTCATAAATGGAGGAAAAGATGTTTAGCCAGTAATGACATGACTGGGAGCCACAATTGCTTCCATACCAACTATTGTTACACATATCTCGGGAGAAAGTAAGAAAATCAAGTAGCTGCGACAGAGATATACTGTTGAATATTGGCTGTTACTTTCATTTCAGAACTTAATCCATTGGGTTATATTGAGAGTGCGTTGTACTTAGATCGTATCCGCGTAAACACGTTTTCTTCTTAGGCAGTATCATCAGAAAGTAGAGTATGGGCTGAAAGCGAGAATTACCATATTTTGTAGACTGGGAACAAATTTTAGGGAAAACTTTACAGAAATATTTATAAATCGTTATATATCCTGCTTTTCGTGTATGTTTACTTATGGGCAAATACAGAGCACCCAGTTTTATCTTTTTTCTCTCCTGTCATCGTTAGCAGAAGCTCTTTCATCTTCAGTTCTTCAACAATTGACAATCGTGGAGATGTGTTACCATACGTGAGGGTGAGGTTAGGTTGTTAGATTGTTTAGATGAGGTTTGATTTGTGATTTAAACTGCCGGTTTCATTGTCTCGTTGTCTTTCGTGCACCGTGGCTTGGTTAAATGTGAACTAATTAATACTTTCAATCTCAGCTTTAATTATGTTTCTTTACGTGTAGTGTTGTTTCGTTGGATGAGGTTAGATTAATGTATTTGTGAAGTCTGGGATCGAAGCCTAATTTACGATACATAATGATTAATAATCATACAAAGCTTTTTCTAATGTTTGTCTTATACGATTAATTATTTTGCTTAAATCATAGTTTGCCGCTGGAATACATCTTCTCCCTGCATTCCCTCCATTTTTAACCACACATCTCTACTGATTCCCATTGTCAGTTGAGCGGAAAGACAGGGAAACTATGCATTTTCGCAAGAACTGATAATCAGAATCAAATGAATCTCATAAAAATTAGATTTCTCCCCCCCACCCTCACAAAAACTCACATTTGCGCGAGTAAAATTTTACCCAAACCATAAAGTCGTGTAACCGTAAGCACTGAAAAGAAGTTGAAAAAAAAAAAAAAAAAATGTTGCCCTCATACAAGGCATTTATCAGCCCTCGATTTTTTTTTTTTTTTTTTTTCCCGAGAATTTGTCTTTATAAACAGTCGTTCCAGCCACAGCTGATGCACATATTTTTGTCCTGTACATGGTCAACACGACAATGTCGAAACGAAGACAACAAACAAAACACGACAAATCAGAGGAGCTGTTCACACTGGCTGCACTGATAATTAAGAGCGCGTCCACACGTGTGCCCAAACAAGTGTTGGCAACACGTAAGCAACACAGTAACGAACACGGTGCAAACATGTTGGGAACAGCAGCGTCCAGATCATGTTGGCAAGCTCATGATGAAGTCTCAGCTGCCTGGTATGGACACACTTATCCCATCGCCTCTGCTGCCAGTGTTCGAAGCTGCATTGAAACATGTTTGCATATATCCGTCCAAATACTGCTGCAAACATGTTCCCGAACATTTTGCCAACTGTGTTGCCAACATATGTTTGAGCACACGTGTGGACACGCTTTAACAGCTGCAGTTTCACACATGATGTTCTGTTTTGATGCCAGAAGAATAAAGACAAACATTATCTGTAAATCCTGAACACCAACACTTCGTTATTAGCACGATGTTACTCCATTAAATTGTCTTACGAACTTATCTCTCAGAACATATGCACATTGATCAAACATTACGTCAACAAGGTAGCTCACGCGCCAAGCAGTACATTACTAAAATTAAATGATAGACATATGACAGTCACTGAATTTTTTCCTATGACATAACTTTTCCTCGTTATAGAAGTCAAAACTAGTCAGAAATAACTACACCAAGGTGTTGATAACTGTCTAGTGGTAGTACGAAAAATAAATTAAGTTCGTCATGAAGATGTATAGAGTAATATTAGCTCTAGCCTCGGGTAGTTTGACCAGGCTCCCATACACACCACTGGGGTGAAATTATGGGGCTTCAAGTTAACAGACTGCTTACATTGCATGATGAGTGAAATAATGAAATGTAATCTCGCCACCTATTAAGGCTTCCTAGAATAGTCGTACAAAAAAAAAAAAAAAAAAAAAATTACACCACAAACGAGGGGTACTGTTCGACAGTTTCAAATCACTCTTCTTATCTGCACATTCAGGTAATAGATCATTCACCTCGGAACGTCGCAAGCTGTATCAAGCATTTGGGATATCATTGGACTCCTCCTGCACGGCACTTATTTTTTGAAGTGTACCTCTTCCTTATGAGTTAATTATTACATTTACCACATTCATATTCTCTTGAGCTTTATGTATGAAGTTATGTCATACAAAAGTTGTCCAACTGGTGATTCAATCAACCCAAAGGATTACATGAAGCCTCTACAGGGGTATATGAACTCTCCCTATAATGACGTAATATTTTGCACCTTGCCTGTAAGAGGGTTTGCTAGCATCTCATTAAAAATAACAATATATCAATATTTTTCATTCTCTTGTCTGCCTAAACTGGTATAGACTACTTTGCTTAACATCAAAATTATGGGATAGCTTATGAATCAAGGAAATGCATAGGTTGGGATAAATTGGTCTGGGGGCATACAATGTAATAATGGTTAGACTACTCTGATTAAAAAAAAAAAAAACAGTTGTATTATGCCCAATAAATTACTCAGACGTGAGAAAAATAACTTAAGTTGACAATATAACATTCCACAATGCTTCACTGTACTGTGTTCTACAGAAAATTGGGAGATGGTGTTGTTCCGAGGGTGGTATCGCCTCCGCATACGCCTGCCGTGGTGTGTGCCCCCGGTGAGCCAGTGGCTGGTGACCCGGATAGAGAGACGCGCTCGCAGGCGCTACCTGCATGAGATCGTCCAGAGGAATGGCGCCCCGGGACGGCCATTTCACCAACTACGACAACAGCTGGCCCAGCAACACCAGGCAGAGCAGCAGCAGCAGCGGCACTGAGGATCTGACATAGAACAGCCACTGGTTACATTAAGTAAAAGAATAACATACCTGGACGGGCGTCTCATCATCTACAAGTTACTTCAGCAACACCACGAGCATCAAGGGCCAAATATAGAGATGCTATCTGTCATGCCTTGACGATGTTATTTTACTCGAAGTTTATATAGTCTATTGTGATTATGTACTTCCATTAGCCCGAGGACGTTTTAGTATTGAAATCTTGCTCTCTCCAGACGATTTTATTGAGGTGCGGAGAGCATTCCGATTTAGAACACTTGGATACAACCTTCCGTTCCTCTCAATCACTCTTAACGCCTCCACTACCACGGGCTTACCTCAGCTGAATAAAACTGTCTGGTGGCGGGAAGACGAGATTATAAAAGACTTCCTTTGAGGCAAAGAAGGACTAATTCAGATTCTGTATATAGTTTTATAAAGAAATAACTTTTACTTCTAGCTTTAAAAACAAATATTTGTACTTTTTAAACATTTTTAAAATCAATGGCTATTAATAAAGTTCTGAATTTTATTGACGTTTTTCACTATACTAGCTTTTTAATGTCATACAGATGACATGTGTATAGTACGGCTATTTCAACACGTAAGAAAAAATCTTAATAGTCCTACACCATTCACTGTGGGGGAACTAGAGAGGGATACCTTAGTGGACTCCGTGGTGTATGGAGTTTTGTTGTCTGGATGGGCTCCTCATTTGAGTCTTCACTCAGTTCTGCCCCTTTCCTTGGGTCACCATCGTTGCCTCAACTAATTTTGCATGTTCCAACAGGAAGGACTAGAGTGTCCTCATGGGTGGTTGGTCCGGCCAATTTGGGGGATCGTGCTGATATGGCAGCACTCTACGAGTAGTGTGTGGACCTCTGCGGAGGCAGAACTGTTGCTAAGCTGCAGCTTTCGGATCTGTAGATGCTGTTGCTTTGTGGTAGAATTCTCGGCTGTTAGCTGGTGGCCCATCATTGTAGGCAGAGACTCCTCCCACACGATGTTGCTGTCCCCTTTTGGTTAGGGTAGGGAGTGCATGCGTGAAGCATTGTCCCAGCTTGGGTCGTTGGCCAGGAATCTAGATTCCGGGTTCTGACTACACGATAGTTTCTTTTTCAATGGCCATCTTGAGCAATTTCAGTAGTCCATGGAATTATGGAAATGGCTCCAGTTCTCCCACCTCCCGTTCTGCTGATGCTTTGACCCCAGTGACGACACAGCTTCTATTCCTAATACATCTCTGGCTCTTCCTATTGTTTCCCAACCTCGACTCACCTCTACTGTGTTGTCCCGCGTAACTATGCCAGCTCTCGCTTCAGAGTCCTTTTCATATATAAATTTACCCACCTGTTCATCCTCAACAGCAGAGTAACTTTTGAACTTGATTTGCCTCTACCCCCTTCTTCATCTACCCTTCCTGTTTCTTCAGCTACCTTATCCCGCTCTAATTCTTATAACTGACTCATTAACCCTGTCTTGACCACCTCTCTTTTTGGGACCAGACCTGGTCTCTGTATTTTAACATCTCACAAACAGATGACTTCTACCTTGACCTCACTCCGTTATTCCAGGAAGGCTCTAATGTTGCATTATCTGTGCTACTCGATGACTCTCATTTTCTAAAACTACAATATGCAGCCTAAGCAGAAAAGTTAAATATTTCGCTAATCCATTAGGCAACTCCATCTCAATCTCTCCAGATGTAGTTAAAATCATCCACAGGGACTGTTAGTCGCTCCTCTTTCTGGTCCTTTGGTAATTGAAATTTTGCTGAGTGTTCCAAGATATCCAACCCATTCTTAACATCATCACTTAATTCTTTCTTTTCATTGCAACACCATCCCTCCCTTTGGACGTCGCCAACAACCAGTTAACATTACCAAAATTGTATTTAAATCATCGGGGGCACAGTCCTTCCTGGTAAAGGTTATGTTCCTCCCCTAGTCAGTGCACTCTCTGCTGGTGTTTTGGTCATCCAGCCAAATACTGCTAGTCACAGGCTGTCTGGCCCTACTGACATGCTGGACACTGCATCCACGTGTACATCAATGTTCCAATTCTGCCAGAACTGAGGGGGGGGGGGTATCATACAGCCTCCTGCAGAAAATACCCTGTTTACATTCTTAAGGCTGAATTGTCCCATATTCGTTAGCAAACCGCGCTTGTCGTTAGAGAGGCCCGTCGACAAGCACGTGGTTTAGGTCACTCCCCTGGCAACTTACTTGTATGCGTGACCCGACCCACTGCATTGTCAGAGGTCTCCAGCTCTTCCAGTGTCTCCACTTCTGTACCTATCTCCAATTCATTCACTGTTCTTGCCTGCCTTCGTGGTTCCTCTTCCTCCTTTCCCTATTTTGTTAGTTCTGCTCCCCCTACCTTACCTCCTTCCCATTCAATAAGCTCCCTTTCTTCTCCTCCCTCACCTTGTTCCTGAGGTAGAAAAACATAAACATGTCACTGTGTCTTCTCCATCTTTTATTCTTGGTCTCACTCCCTCTCCTTCAACTGTCTAGCATATCTAGTGTTCCCACTACTCTAAATAACAGCGCCATAATGCATTACCGTCAGTTCCCACTCAGCCTTTGTTATCTCCAGTGGAATCAGAATCCCTGCAAAATATCTCTAGCTACTTTCACTGTACCTCTTCCTTGCCTACCTATTTCACTGCGAAAATGCATTCCCCCCCTTCCCCATTCCCTCCTACTCCCATTCCTCTTACCTCTTGTGAGCCTTCTCCTCCCATTCCTCCTACATCTCCTGTGCCTCCTTTTCCCCCCTCTTTCGTATGCATTAAAAATCACTAAGATTAACATTCTATATTGTTGTTTAAGCCAACGGCCATACCATGTTGAGTACAGCGCTTCCCGTCCGATCAGCGAAGTTAAGCAACGTTGGGTCTGGTTAGTACTTGGATGGGTGACCGCCTGGGAACACCAGATGCTGTTGGCATCCCTACGTGTCAAGTGGGGTTGGTGGAGGATTAGTGCCCCTCCCTGTAAAACAATTAACTCTAAACCGTTGGCCACCCCGTTTGGGATACATGGCGTCTGGCAATGAATGAAAATTGTTGTTTAAGATATGCAAACTTCCTGTGAGAGAACTAAGGCAAAATGATTTTGTGAGAAGGCATTTTCGTTCAAACATCTCGATTACAGTGTAGCTGGAGGCAATGCATGACGAATTCTTGGAATTATGTAGTGACCGTGTTGTCATAGAACAATCAGAAAAAAGAACCTGGAAGAGTTTCAGGTGAATAGGACGCGAGAGCTTACTGTCTGATTATGTATCCCCTGGTTTTCTATTACGACCTCTGCAAAGCAGAGCTTTCTAAGCAGTCAAGGATGAAAATGAAAGTGCCCGCATGGACGATGATCTCATTTGTTCCTCGTATGTTTCTCGGCCCAATGATATCCCATCTGGTATGTGAGATGTAGGCCCGTAGATGTACCAGCAAGATTTCAGGTTGTTCTTAAAGACTGCATTACTGTTGGATGCTTTATTAGGAGAGAGTTGTGTAACACCCCCAGAGTCTAATTGATGGATTGTTTTTCACATAATGTTTCAGAGTAAAGGTAAGAGAGTTTCCTTTGTGTGTGTTACCCAATGTCATGACTGCACTGTGAACACATAAAACATTCTCCTAAGCAGATATGGCAAGAAGACAGCCAGCACTGCCAATTAATGACATTGTGGCTGCGTCTGAGTCATGACGACTGAGCAACAAACATCCGCTTGCTTACATTTGTCTCCCCCCTCGTAAACAAGATGTCTACCGACATGTTATAGATGGAGAGATTTATAGAAGACAATTTAAATGGGAAACTAACAATATTATAAGTGAAAGAAAAGAAAATTATATGATTATACCATTCTAATAAGAGGATACTAGTTAATAGGAAGAATATATAACTAAATTAATTTACATTCATAAGAGGATAATGATATACATTAGTGATAAATAATAATAGTAACATAATAACTGGTTATAGAGGAATAACAATGGTATAATCAGAGAACAAAGTCTCGTAATAACTAAATAATATTCATATGCTTAGTTGGATGCCCACACGTCTTCATACAAATCAACACAGTATTGTAAAGCTCCATGCTGTAACCTAATCTCATGGGGTCTTTTTTTCCACACGTTTAGCACTACATTAATGTACATACTTAAAGGAATGATAAAATACTGATATATGTCAGAGCGATGAATAATAAAACTGCATTAACATAACAATTGTTTATACAGGAATGACAATGGTATGGTAAGACAATAAGATCTCGTAATAATTAAACAGTGTTCACATAATTAGTTAGGTGTCCACATGTCTACACAAAGCAACACGTGTAGTAGAGAAGGAGTGGGCAGTGGCTTGCTCATATCATCATAATCCCACTTAGATTTTTCCAGCTTCAGGGTCAGGTTGCAATTTCTTCTCGTCACTCTAAGATTTAACAAGGTTCATTGTTTTCCTTGTTCCATGTTGTAACCTAATCATATGGAATCTTTTTTTTTTTTTTTTCCATGCCATTAACACAACAATGGACAAAAACCACCGTGAGCAAAGTCCTGCAAGAGTGAATGCAATAGAAGAATATACAAAATGGGGGCATAAAACAGAGTGATGCAGGAATGAATCATCTGAATCTTCACAGTCAGAACTGTGTAGATAAGAAGTCATGTCTAGCTGAGGAGAGATGATGTTTACATTGTCAATGGGGAAAATAGAAGAGATATTTGGAAATGCAAGATTTTCAAAGTTATGTGAATGAATAGCATAGTGATGACAGGCTGGGTGCGTAGAGCGAGAATTTGACAGGGCAATAATCTGGGACAATGTAACGACCAGAGTCTTTGCGTGCCTTAAGAGGAATGTTCAGAAAGCAACACTAACAAATGACAATGTAAGAAAATAAAGGTAATGTGCACGATCCAAGTGAGTATGGAAAAAGGGTACTCTGGGAGCAGGGGTGTAAAAACATACAGAAGCAATTGTCTTGACCGAAAGGTTCCGTGCTACACAAGCATTCTCACAAAGGGGCAGCTGTGATAGGAAGGATATTTAAGAGGAAAACCGGACATAGACAAAGGGATTGAGACTCGGATGAACACGAGTATAAGAAATTTGATGGGACAAAAGTCACAGACATATGGTCATGAGATAAGAAAAAGAACTCATGAAGAGAATCATTGAGAGGTAGAGGAAAGGGAATCTGAAGAGGTCAAGGATGACAGCAGAACGAACACGAATATGGACCATGATAGTCATGGAAAGGAAAGTAGCTTCTAGTTCAAAGTAGTTCAGTTCTAGACTTGCGAAAAGAAAGATAGGATCAAGTCTAAAATTAGTGTAAGTCCATTAAAAAAAAAAAAAAAAAAAAAAAAAGATCTGACATCAGAAATAGGTCTAGGGTACCATGATCACTGACAACATCTACTTGAAACATTAATGACTGGAGGGGAAAAGACAATTAATCATGTTGAAAGCTTCTATTCAGTATTTCTGTGACATAAATTTTTCTTTTAGTTTCTAAAAAACATCCGAAAATGTCTTCATTTGGGTACCCATTCCATTCATATATATGACAATATTGCCTAGTAACTCATCGATAACATTCATGCTTTTAATGCTGAAGCAAATTTTTCTAACTGTTCATATGTTAACAATTCACTTAATGTTACAAAGTCAAAAACACCACCAAGGACTTTACTACCAAGATCAAACCTCGCGTTATACATGAATGTGATCTTCCGACAGGGCCACTGTGAGGCTAGGAAGTATTAAACTAATGAATACTTTCTCATCTTAAACAAGTTTCCAGTGAAGAGTTTCATACAGTAGAACACAGAAAGATCCTTTCACAAGTCTGTTTACCAAAGAAGCGAGTAAGGATCGTATGGTAGATAGCTGACTAACAAATTTTGGAAGTGACTCATCAAACTCTGAAAATCATAACGGGCTGAGATGATGTCCTCCACTAACATTACTTGTCCCCTGGACTTTACCAGTGCCCCAAGATGGAGGACCCCATTTGTATCCTCATCACCTAGAGATGATCCGAATGTAGCTAGTTTCAGCAAAACTGTCTGCACTTATCACAATATCTTACCTATGAATGGGATCCGGAGTAATGTTCAAATCAGAGAAGTGGTCCTGAGAAGTGGGGAAACAGATCAGAGAAGTGGTCCTGACAAGTTGGGAAACAGACACAAGCAACAGTGAGACGAGTTGCCGAGTGAAACTTTTGTTTCTACTCATTAACAGGTAGAGTAGAAAGTGATGAAGAGGTAGCAAGGGCAGAAGGAGTAAGAGGAGACGACGAAGAAGTTGCATTATTTTCCTGATTTTCCTCCCACTCGAAGTACCTGGGAGTTCCCTGAAGATCTTCTATGTGAACCCACTTATTCTCAGCTGAAAACAAGTCCTTAATCACTGATTTGTTACGAGATATCAGGCAGTGTGGGCCTGTAAAGTTGTCGTCTAATTTAGAACTACGAATATGTGAACGAGCAAATACAAAGTCCTCGACGTTAATTCTGATAAGTGATACGGAGTTATGGTCGTGATGTATCATATACTATTTTGATAAGGCCAGATTTAGCCTCTATATACTGGTGTATTTTCTTGAAGTCCGTCAGTTTCAGTTTCACATAATCATCCGAATTTTAAAGTGGACTAGGTTTTAATAATGGCATTGAGTATGGCATTTTTTTAAAATCCATAGAACACAAAGAATGGACTTTCTCCAGTGGATTTATTGATGGAAGTATTGATTAAGGCCGCAACTTGGGGTATCTACTCATCCCATCAGGTGCTATGAGAACCTAAGTACCTCAAATACTCCAACAGCTTACGACAAGTCCACTGGAATCCGGATGGTTGGGTATGAGTTTATATTTACTGATGATATAATGCTTACAAATGCCAACAAGAAGACTTGTTGAACTCCGTGCCATTATTGGTAATAATGGTGGATACCTTAGTGAATGGTCAAGTAACATGAACAATGAAGGCACGTGCAACACTCTTAGCAGTCTTGTTTAGGAGAGCTACGAGAACACAGTATCTTAAGAAATTATCAGTTACCACAACAAATACTCTGCACCAGACTCCATGAGAGGCAATTCAAGGAAGTCCATAGAAACAGTTTCCCATGGACATGACAGAACTGAATGTTATAAGAGTGGAGGACATAATCCGGTTGACCATTTATGACGATTACAGGGAACACGGGAATCACGGTGAACACTGATGTTCTTATCCATAGGAGGCCAATAAAATGAAAGACTTGCTTGTATCAAACACCGATCCTTTCCCGGATGGGATGCATGTAGTGAGTTATGGATGATGTTGAGTACTGCAGGTATTAAATCAGTGGGAACAAGTTGATGTACTTCTATATTAAGTATGTCCTCACCGACATGGCATGTCATTCTGTACATACTGTCATTGTCTATAGTGAGATCATCTACTGACACTGTCAGAGTAGGTGAGGTCGAGGCATCTCATGGTTCTAGAAAGTAAATAGCATAATACTCCAGGGAGCCTGTGTGCTGAGAACTATAAACAACATCTGAGGTTAGTGTGGTGTAACTTCACTTGGTTGACATGGTGAGACAACCGCGGTTACGTGACATGAAAGTGCACCTGCAACTACATTTGGTTTACTCAAAAGTTGGGTTGAAGTCCTGGATATTAACTGACCATCGTGTTAAACGTCCGGTAAGATTTTTTTTCCTTTGAATCAATCATAAAGTGGGAGATGATGTGTTTTGATATACACTGGATATCCGTAGATTATATCCCTAAAACTTTTGAGAGATCAAACAGTTGCAAAAACCTCGAATCAGTCACACTGTAGTTAAGTTCAGCGGCATTAAGGGCACGAATGACATCCCCTATTACTTGTTTGCTCTTAGCTTGATCAATTTGCATCAATCCCGAGCCTAGCCCAACTCCTGATGCTTCTGTGAAAAGAAGAAAAGGTATGATGTAATCAGGGAATGCCAGGACTGGGGCATTAATAAGCTCTGTCTTCAGTGTTTCAAAGGAATGAAACTGGTCGTTAGTCCAGAAAAATTGTTCATCTTGAGTAATTTAGTAAGAGGAGCAGCAATCTGTGCACAACCTTGAATAAATCCCCGATGGTAGCCACTTAGTCCGAGAATACTCCTTGTATCATCAGTACTGGTAAGTTGTGGGAGAAACTGCCTTGACTTTTTCATCTGAGGAATGAGGTCGCTCAGCATCAACCGCATGTTCAAGAAATTTAATTCACTTATGAAGAAAGTTGCATTAACTGAGCTTAACCTTTACACCTGCCATTTGGAGACGATCAAAAGGTTGTTGTAGCTTGGCAAAAATGTTCAGAAACTGATTTAATCGTTACACTGATGTCTTCTAGATAAGCAAAAAGAGAATGGCCAATTATACCACTAAATACAGAATGGGTTAGCTTCATGAATATTGATTATGCATTTCTTGGACCAAAGGGATGCCTTTTATAATGACAGTGGCCAGAAAAGGTACTGATTGAGAGACGATTCTTCCATTTCAGCTTGCCAGTATCCACTAAGTCATGGGAAGTGAAAACAATGTTACTCTTGCCAAGTGATGCCAGTAAATCTGTTAAGACTGGTAACGAGAATCAATCAGGTACAGTTTACTTTATGATAGTCAACAACGGGTCTAAACTCACCTCCTTTCTTGGGGACTCGGAAAAGCGAACTATTCCACGGACTGACGGAGTGTTTAAATATGTCCTGATTAAGCATATCCTGTGGTATCTCGTCAGTTTCTTTTCGTAAGCTATACGCCGGGACATTAATTGGTTGGATAAGGGGTAAGGGGAATTAATTCAATATTGTGTTTTATCAAACCGGTCTTCCCGATACGAACACAAAGTAAGGCCACAACATCTCTATAGGTCTGCAAAAGATTATTATTATTATTTAACCACGACAACCATAACGGCGACAACACGAACTGGGGCTGGGCGAGAATCGATTCCAGAATTGATTCCTGCGATTATGAAGAGCTTACCAAAGAATCGGTTATCTAGCGTGGAAACTGATTCCCCTATTGCTATAATGAGCGAAGTGAGTACTAGTTGCTAAACACTACCATTGGAGTATTTCATGTGCTTCCTGGATTTAGAAAATCGGATTCAGTTGTGAGATATCAATTACTGTAGTCCCGGCTGAACTGCTGCCGATGGCCCGACGCCCTGGAGCCACTGGTGCTGCAAGTGGGAGTCGGATATCCTGTGCCTTGCTCAAAAGCTGAGTAATAATTGTTTCCAGAATCTTAAAAATTACGATCAGAAATGTATGTGTCACCTGTGACTATGTTTATAATAACCTAGAATTATACTACGTATATTATATTTAAGTGTTTTCTTTTAGGAAAGTGAGAACTGTTTACTTCTAAAGCATTGTTATCATAATTAATACGCTATATACATTAGTTACTCACATATCTATATATTACCTACTCATGAAGTATGAATTTGCATCAGTGTTTTAGTCCCTTATAGCCTACACTCAATTTCTAACAATTAAACTATCGCTGGCAGTGAGTGCCTTCACCGAGTTGCTCTGATCCATAAAACTTTTGTGTACTTAGGGGAATCGATTCTGGCTTCGGGACCACTACCGTTGTGGATCGGAATCGTCGATTCTGATTCTAACGATTAGTGCCCAGTTTTACTTGAAGGGTGGGATCACCTTTAGGAGTGTTAGCAAAATATCTATCAATCTATCTATCTATCTATCCATCTATCTATCTATCTATCTACCTACTCTATCCATCTATCTATCCATCTATTTATCTATATAAACACGGGTCCAGATCAAACACTTTCGATAAAGGGGAGGTGAGTGTTGGCCATATTGACAATTAATATGTCAAATTAAAACGCACATTGCTTGTTTAAGTCACAGGAAGTCAGTAATATACGCAAATGCAAGTGTAGTAAGATGCATAAAGATATTTTTTGACTAAAATGAGTAAATAACAAAGATTTTTTTAGTATAAGCAACAACTGGTCTGTCCAAAATATGGCTGACGTACACCCCCCATGACCCTTTAAGTCTTTGCCTTATATATATATATATATATATATATATATATATATATATATATATATATATATATATATATATATATATATATATATATATATATTAGCCACAAGCAGAATTTGGCATTATGACTTCTATTGTAGGATAACGAGTGGGGAAACCACTCTAGTGGGTAACAATGCTTAATTATACTTTTTTGATAGCCTACCATGGTGCCATCTTTAGACAAAAACTAAGGTCTCAGAATGTTAGCCGGACAGGAGTAATACTTATGCAGATGGATCTTTATACCTAGGAACTAGATCACAGATTATTTAATGTTAAATTACCATTCCCATGTCTGGAAGTAAATATTCTTTGTAATTAAAATATAAACATTCAAGAACAAGAGAACTATATATATATATATATATATAAATAGAGAGAGAGAGAGGGAGAGAGAGAGAGAAACTTTCGTTTTCAGTTTTCACTTCTGAAGAAATACCTGTTGTTTGGTCATGCATGGCTGGTGATTTGCTCCAGTGAACAGCCCTTGGTCTCGGGCAAGGCGAGGGCACATATGGGCACGAGCAGTGCACTGCAGCCACTGAACACGCCGAAAGCAACTGATTGACCTAAAAGTTGTACCACTAGGGGGAATGTCCAGTTTGCCAGGAAAACTGCAGTATGAAGAACACATTCCAGAAGTAAAACCCCCACTGCCCTACATGAAGTTGGCAACACTTCTCCTTGTAGTGTGTAATACACTGGCATGTAGATGCCATACATGAAAGCAGCCAAAATCGTAGAGACGAAAGGCAGCCACATGATGACAGGTAACTTGTATTGATGTGACAGGTAATTAAAAATGATGATTGACACAAAACACAGTGAATTCAGTGCAAGAGGAACAGTGAGTAATGGCTTGCGCCCAACCTTGTCGATTAAGAAGGGGTTTAACGCAACTCCCAGAAGTAGCACAGTATTGAATATGACAGCACTCATGTACGGATCCAAGTCTGTATTCATATCCCGCATAACTATCACGAGGTAAGCCAGAATCGAGGGTGTTCCAGTGAACATTATGAGAAAAGTTACTAAAATTAGCACACCATAAAGTCCTCTTGTTTTGGACTGAAAGAGAAGTTTTACTTGGCTGAAAGTACTAACTGCTGGATTGCTGTTTACCTGCTTTATGATTGCGGTGAGCTCAATATCTACTGGTTGGTGACTTCCTCGGTAAAAAATGAGAGCCTTCCGAGCATCACTGTTTCGATTACGAGTAACAAGCCAACGAGGCGAATTTGGCAGAAAAAGAACATTAACAATGGGAAGTACATTAAGGCCACAACAAACTAGAGCCAACTGGCGCCAAGTAAGCCCTGCCACCCCAACAAAGCTGGGCAATGATACTCCTAAGTAATTGGCAATCCATGAAATGCTGGCAATCATCCCACGATATTTTTCATGAGTCACTTCCAGTGTATAAGTAGCAACAGAATTCTTGACAAATGCATAAGCAGTACCAATAACGACCAGAGTAAGAAGAAGAACCCAAACATCAGGTGAGAGAGCCAGCGAGACCCACGCAACAACATAACTGAGTATCCCCATCAACATGGTTGTCCTCTGGCCCAGCCGCACCAACACTGGTCCGCAGATGCACACTCCAGCCGTGTTTCCAATACCAGTCAAGGTAGCTGAAAAAAGGAAGAAAATCTGTCAAAGAAGTCTCCAAACCTCTTTTTGAACAGTTCAACGCCTTCTGTATATGGAGAGTTAAAACAACCGTGTTGCAGCCCGCCTGGGTCATATGACCATGACCCACAGGCGCCGTGTTGCCTCCCAGTGGCACAGGCAGCAGGGGTGGGCAAAATGAATTTCCAACATGGTTTTTATTTTTAACTGTAATTGGATAAGTTCAATAAATATGCCTTGCTGTGTTGCCTGGGGATGCTCAGTCTGACCTGGACAAAGAATGTGATGCACAGATTTCCCAGAAATCCTCAGAGAAGAAAGGAATTGAAAATACGATTCCTGAGGGAAAATTGGAGAGCAAATGATATTTGTGTTCAGCAAGTTTCAATATGTATTTTATGAAAGATATTGCTGGCAATACTAAAATCTGATCCCTGTAACACTTCTTTATCATACAAATCAATTGGATATCCGAGGCAATCTTTCAATTTTTGCTCATAAGTAAACAAAAATTGTCATACCAAAACTGCAGACTCCACCAATGTGGCACGGGATTTGAGTGGTAAGTTTATTGATTCAATATCTGCTGCCTTATTATTCATCTATAATTCACATTATTTGTGGTTTCGAAACTGTCAAGAACTTGCTTGCATTTCGTAAGTTTTCCCAGTAATGACATTCGTATAATTCACAAACTTGGTATTCCACAAATGATTTGTTAGTTGTAAGAATCTTTGAAGATATATTTTTTAAATACGATGAAAAACTGAATATCTTGGTCTCCTGCTTTTGGGAGATTAAAATATTACGAGTCACTCCATAATTCATCGTCGAAAAAAAAAAATCGTACTTCATAGAAAACTAAATGGTTAAAAAACTTGAAGGTAAGCCTAAAAATAAAATGACCACCGCACCCAGGCAATCATCCTCTTATGTTTTCTTGTTATGTGAAAGGTACTACAGAAAACTGTTGTTTATGCTGACCCTCTGTTATGAGAACATTATAGTGGAGGTTAATTTAGAAATAAGTGTACAGGGCATTTTTTTTTCCACAGTGACACCCAACCTAACCATTCTCTATATATCCTCACATTATTTTATCAAGCACTGTCTGTCTTAAGCGATGTAGACAATCATAAAATTATATACTGTTCATATAATGCCGAAAATGTCAAAACTCGCCAATCTATTAAGTAATGAAAATGAAAACAAAACTGATCGAAAAAATTCAGGGGAGAGCGGACCGACTGAGCGAGCTTTTGGAGCAGGGTTGGGAGGCAACATGGGCTCCTTCCAGCCAGTTCTCGCAACTCTCTCTATAGAAGGCGCTGGTCAGGCTGTGAAATGCCACCGGTTTCCAGAATCATCTTCAGTTCATTCGGGAAGCCATCCAAGGACTTCAAGACCAGGAATTATATGTAGCTCATTCTCTAAGATAACTAAGACAACACTTATTGCATATTTTTGTAACTATAATAAGTTTGTAGTAGTTACTAATGGCATTACTAAGGTAGTTAATACTACAGTCACGGTAAAACAGGAAGATTAACAATATGGTACTGATTTCTACAAAGGTTTTGCAGTTGCTGTATTTTGCTGCTCTCTCCTCTTCTTCCCCATCTTGCATATCTATCAGAGTTGCGACAGGGAACAGATAATAACCCTATGTAAGGATCTCAGCTCTGATTTGTTGTGGTGTAAGGAAAAGATCTCGGAAGCTTTAAAATGCAGGTCATCAATCTATGCAAACATCTCAGCTCTGATGTCTTGCTGTGGTGTGAGGAAAAGCTCTCGGAATCGTTAAAATAATAATAATAATAATAATAATAATAATAATAATAATAAAAGTAATAACAATAATAATAATAATAATAATAATACGATTTTGACTAGCTTACCAGAGAATCGGTTATCTAGCGTGGAAACAGATTCCCCTATTGCGATTCTGTATCACTATTATGAGCGAAGTGAGTAATAGTTGCTGAACACTACCATTGGAGTATTTTATGTGCTTCCAGGAATTACTTATAAAATTCAGTTGTGAGATGTGTCAGTTATTCCCGGCTGAACAACTGATGTTGATGGCCCGACACACTGGAGCCACTGGTGCTGCAAGTGGGAGTCGGATACCCACTGCTGGGCATTAATTGTTTCCAGAATCATCAGAATTATGATAAGAAAAGTATGTGTCGCCTGTGAATATGTTTATAATAACCTAGAATTATACTACGTATATTTTATTTAATGATTTTCTTTTAGGAAAATGAGAACTGTTTACTTCTAAAGTATTGTTATGATATTTTATAAGAGATATACATTAGTTACTGACATATCTTTATATTACCTGCTCATGAAGTATGAATTTGCATCATTGTTTTAGTTCCTTATACACTAAATTTCTTACAAGAAAACACAGCTAAATTAACGCTATCAGTGAGCGCGTTTACCAAGTTGCTCTCATCCCTATAACTTTTATGTAGTTTGGAAGATCGATTCCGGAATCTGTTCCACTAGCATTGTGAATCGGAATCATCGATTCTGATTCCATCAATTCTTGCCCAGCCCTAGCTCCAACTTTTCGTTTTTATGCAACACCAAGGTATGCCACCCTTTTCTTAATGTGGGCAGTAAAGCTTCTATATGCAGTCCTTCTGTAGCTGCCACATTGCGACTTACGACTAAATATCGCCATAATAATAATGTTTAAGCTTATTGTTTTCGTAAATATGATTATTATTTTTCTTTCCACTTTTTTTTCTTAGATCTTGATTATATTATACAGAACAGGAAAGTACCTTTGGGTAACCTAAGTATTTGTGCCAGATGTAAATGGACATGGCCTATTTTTTGTCCTTGGGGGAAGCAGCCTAGGTATAAAGATAGATAGACAAATTTTTGGTGAAAAATTGCATATTTGAAATCGAAATATCTCAGAAACTATTTGAGATACAGCCATTTGGCTGACAATCCTATGATAATAAAGTTTCCTGAGAACTTTGACTGAATGTTTTGCCATTTAGCTTAGTGGAAAGTATCAAATTCAAATCCCCTCAATGTTTTCTTTGTCGCACGTTTTAGAGAAAACCACAAAGCTGTAAAGCTGTAACTTTACAGAAATATACCCGTGGTCCCTCTTATTATTTGAAAGGAATATGGTTACAATTAAGCAAACAGTTAGCCAGTTATTAAGACAAATGTAAAATGTACCCATGCATTCTACCACAGCTTTGTCTTCAGGTCTTGTTAATATTACACAAGAAACTACCTTAGGTTAATCTAAGTACATGTTCCCAATATCAATAACCTTGAATTACTTTTAAAGGTCACAGGCTTGTTTATGATGCCAAAATTTCATACCTGATATACCATATATAGCAATGGCGAAGCTTCTTGTTGTGGCTACACAATAAATAAATAGGTAAGTAGTTGTTTATTGCTTTTTCAGCATTTTTCCCTCGACATTTATTAATAGCCAATAGAAATCCAATGTACCGTCGATAACTTGAAAAAATTTTACGAGTGAATGCCACTTTGAAATTCTGGCACTCACCAATGAATTTTGAGGGATTACGGAGTGAGACTTATGTAATCACCAATGGAGCTACTTACTAAAAAGTTTTCCCAGAAGTGCCGTAAGGAAGATTCCAAATTTACTTAACTGCCAACTTATCAAAGAGTCTAGCTTGTAGTGTGTGAAGGGGTCTCAAAATACTAAGGGGTTTATTCTGCTGTCGCGTGAAGAAGACTAACTAACGTATCAGAGTCTGGCTTTTTGTGGTGTAAGGAGGACTCCGAGGCTAATTTACTTTCACACTTACTTACCAAAGAGTCTTGCTTGTTGAGGTGTGAGAAAGAGGTCCTCAGTATTTGCGTCTGTGAGTTGCGGGAGAGCTATACCCGGGAACCCGTACATTGTGCTCATGGCAAAGCCTACTTGCCCCATCACCAGTGCCACGAGTACCTGGACATAAGAAGAATGACTACATGAAGGTTATCACGTACTGTATAGTCACATTCATAAGCAGGGTGCATCCCAGAGAAACGTGAACCGGTGAATATGAAATACCTCACGCGAAAATCTCGTTCACGCAGAGGATGGTGCTTAGCCATGCGTTTGAAAGTGTCTGTTTGGAAAGAGCATATAAGCATCGTTACTTAAATCCTGCAGCTAAATATCCTGCACTTAGGTTATGGCTGATGTATTTAAGTAGTCCGTTCTTAGTATTGCCAGAGGACTCGAATGTAAATGAAATAGGTGCAAGGACTCGCTAATCTAAGCAACCTAACATTGGTACCATTAGATTTTTTCTTCTGTTTATGTGAGACACAGAGCTCATCACTCCACCTGAACTAGACAAACAGAAAGACATACACAGAAAGGAGGACGGAGTCAGACGAGTAAACTCCATTTCTGATTAACTACTGTTTTCAGTATCGTGCCGGGGAAGCTTGTGCATCCCCATGATCAGTGAAGCTATACGAGTCAGGTGCAACCATGTTTGACAGATTTAATGTTAGGGGTCAGATGAAAAGTGTTCCTCTTACAGTAATTGCCCCAGTCAGCTTTAAGTTCTTTCTAAACCACTTGGAATAATCTAGCAAGCCCTGGCCACTAGTACCCACCAGCAGCGGAGTAGATGACCGTGGCGGGGGTCAGACTTTCACCAGGCGAAGGGTGCTAAGAATCTCAGAGGGAGAAAAACTAACTGTCTTTGGAAATTGAATCTTGGGTATTACAGCGTCCAGGATGTTGTTAGTGGAGATGATTTAACTATTCTTTTTGAAAAACTGAAAGATGTTAACTGGGATATCATAAGTCTTAGCACTGGCAAAAGAACAGGTGATGTATCCATGGAACTGTCTGATGTTCACATACTGTGCTGTAGAGGTAAACAAGAAAAGAAGGAATATGCTGGAGGAGTTGTAATCAGTAAATACTGTGGCAGTAACAATGTGAAAATGAGAGAATAACTGGCCTGGTAATGAAACTGATCAGGAGATTCAAAATAAAACTCATTCATGGCTATACACCAACACCAACTTCTGGTGATGAAGTGGAAATTTTTTATGAAAATATAAAGGAAACAATGAATGGAAACAACACCCATTATGCATTGTGATGGGAGATGTTGATGAAAAATTCGGCAAAAAATTAGTAAGTGAGATGGTAGTTAACACTTTCGCGGCCCGACCCCCTGCATCCAGCAGAACTCTTCTTGTTCCCTCTTCCTTTCCCCTCTCTCCCTCCCTCTTGCCCTGCTGGACGCTAGAATTCTATCATTTCTGATCATTTTCTCATCGCAAAATATTTGGATTAGAGGATTTGTTCTTATGGCGTTCTGTATCTATATATCTATATATATATATATATATATATATATATATATATATATATATATATATATATATATTGGGAGAGGTGGGGGCGCTCACAATCCACTCATTCAATGTAGTGCTGCTCTCAGGTGTCTGCCTTTTCCTCTCCTCCATCCTTCTTTCCTTCCGTCCTCTTCTGTCTTTCCTTCATTCATTCCTCGTCCCTCAGCCTACGGGTGACTTTACACTCCTTCTTCCGTCTTTCTTTCATTCTTTCCTGTTCGTTCTGCCTGTGGATGACTCTACAGTACAATGAGTGACAAGCCAGATGATTTTCTGTACACCAGGAAACCATTAATTGCGCTGGTTGGTAACCATATAACCAAATCATGGCGCCTTGTGGTTTAGTGGGTAATTAAGGTGCTTCAATTGGACTGAGCCGGTGAAGGTTTTTATCCAAGGGATGGTTGGGATTTATCGCTCATATAATGCCACTCAGGGATGAGTGAGGCTGGTCACTCTCATCTTAAATTTCAGGACCAACTTGCCTAGCCCCGGGCTCCTACGCTCCTCATGGGGCAATGTAGGATTGGATGATGGATGGATATATATATATATATATATATATAGAGAGAGAGAGAGAGAGAGAGAGAGAGAGAGAGAGAGAGAGAGAGAGAGAGAGAGAGAGAGAGAGCCTCTGTGTTACAGTGGTAGAGTGTGCTTTTCGTACACTGGTGAACCAGGGTTCGCTCCCTGCCAGGGTAATAAACTTTGGGAGTGTTCACCCGGCCACGTACTGCATTGGCGGACACAAGGGGTGCTGTAGTTGAACCAGTGTCGCTTACTATAAAGTATGCTTGCACCCAGTCGGCTTGCGCGGGCCGATTACACTTGGTTCACAGACTACACACACATCTAAAGCCACTGCAACACTACATTTACACTTACAAGCACTTCTCACCCTACATACAATCTCTACTAGACAGCCTAAGCCACTTGGTAGAGATACATTGGCTGTATCGTCCCGACTTCGGTCGGGATTGGCCGGTCCTGCCGTGGATACTCAAACGGCTAACAACCCCTCTCTACCCCAAAAGTACAGAGATACCCCCTCAGAAACATTAGATGCTCTTGGATCTCCCTGAAATCAATGCTTGGCCACTATATTTTAAGAGTTCATCAATGTCCGTGGTTCGGAATCTGTTCTTGGTGCATCAGTAACAATTATCATAATAAAATTGTCAAATAAAACAGCAGTCACTCCTTCAAAAAATTTTAGCCAAGGTGTTTCCGACAGAAGGAAGATGACATCAAAACCCTCCTGGGTTAAGGCTTGTGTCATATAACAAAAGGAAACTTAATTTTTGTTCCTGGGCAGTAACCCTTATTACCTGATCGCTTATGTCTCAAAACTACAAAAAAGAGCTCTCATTTCCCTCAGATTTGGGTTCATGACCAGGAAATCGATATTTCTAAATTTTCTTCTTCAGTGAGAAAATCGGCATGTTTCCTTACTGTTACTTACAAAAAGTGAGAAAAACGCTGCAGGTGAATATAAATTTACATGTATTTATAGAAAAAATTATTACAAAAGATTTAAAAGTGACTAATTTTTCGAGATCTACTAGTATTCAGTGGGTCATTTTCACAAACCAGCCCCCAGATGTCGTGTCCCATGATGTTCCAGTTAGACTGTCACTGGCTGCGGCGTTCAAACCCCATGATATCCTCGTGGAGCTGCTCGCCTTGCTCCTCCAATTACAGTCCCATGTTCTCCTTGAATTTATCGTGATAGTCGAGGACATGGACTTTAAGGGACATCCTCCAGCCCATGGCTCCGTAAGTCCTCAGCAGAGTCTTGACCAGCACCACATAGTTCTCAGCCTTATGGTTGTCCAGGCAGCCCCTGAACCACTGCGACAAAGCTGGTCCATGACGCCTTCTCCACCCTGGTGAGCTTCTTAGGGAATTCCTTGCCCTCCAGGATCTTTTTTTTTTTTCTCTGGTCCAACAAAGACTCTGGCTTTGACCTTAAGGAAGAAATTCTGGAGGTACTTGAAAGCCATCGAATCCTTATCTAGAGCTGTGACAAATCGCTTCATAAAGCCCAACTTGATGTGCGGTGGTGGCATCAACACCTTCTGGGGGTCCACCAGCAGCACTTACTTGACACTGCTCCTCCCTACGGAGAACTCGGTCCGCTGTGGCCAGTTCCGCCTGTGGTAGTTCGCCATTGTGTTCCTGCTGTCTCAAAGACAAAGACTGCAGGAAAACTTGGCGAAACCGCCCTGGAAATCCATTCGGAACGCCACCATTTTCAGGTCTGTGATGACTTTCTAGACGTACCTATCATACTTCAAGGCGTTCTCCCTGAGCTGCGCCAGGTGGGCCAGGGGAAGAGACGGGAACCGACTCCCGTTGTGGAACAGCATGTCTTTGAGGCTCCACTGGTTAGGCAGTCGCTGATGAGGCTCCACTAGTGCTGATTGCAGTGCATCCTAGTCGTCTTGAACAGATTATTCACGTTGTGACAAAAGCAGAGTCCATCTCGATGGCCAAAGATGATAGAGAAAGCTTGCTGACTTGAGACTAGCACACTTTCGTCCAACAGTTCCACTGTTTGGGCTTAGACGTCAGAAGTTTGGCATTGGATTTTGTAAGACCAAGATCTGTCAAGTCGCTGAGGCCTTGGTTGAGGTATAACTGGTTTCTATCCTCTGCCCCACCTCAGGAATTGTAATCTGGATCAGGAACGTCGTTCTCACCCTCTTACTTGCTGCTCTCTCCTGATGATGAGGACGTATGCCCTTCCTCTGAAGGGATGGGTATGGAGAGCTCAGGGCATTGTGGTATGGGGCTGATGGATGAAGGAATGTCTGGATACTTGGCAGCAGGTGTGTTCTTGCCAGTCCGAATTTGGAAGGGATCACAATGCAAAAGTATCAGTTGCTCGAGTAATCAGTGGGCTCCTGCCAAATTCTGGGGATGGCGAACTTGATGGTTCTCTTCTCCCTTCTCAACCATCCTGCAAAACAGCAAAATAATATTGTTACAAGAATAATATATATATAAAATGAAGTATATATTAACTATCTATCTATCCATCTGCTGTCAAATGCCTTAATCCAGTAAGGGGTGCCCACAAGCAAGTCGCTTCTCTGTCGCCCTGCCCCTGCCATTTTACTGCCCTTCCACCAGCTAACCCCTCCCCTTTTTCTCTCATATACCACGCCACTCCATCCCTCCATCTCCTCGGCCTCCCCATCCCACTTACCCCCTCCACCTCACGCGCATACACTCTCCTCGTTAGTCTCTCGTTCTCCATCCTCTCTACATGGCCAAACCAGCTTAGCGTATTTCTCCTAACACTTTCTATCAAATCCACATCCACACCACAAGGCTCCTTCACTTCCTCATTTGTCAGTCTGTCTCTCCATTTAACATTTATATTTTAATTTTATTTGTAATAAGGAGTATATCGACAGTTTTTACCTTGAAAAGTGTTCATGCAATGCTCACAGGTGACATGAGGTGCCCAGGGTTTGTCTTGATCCCCTACCGGCATGCCGAAATACGCGTTGTAGGCAGCACACATCCTGGCAGACGCGTCCACGGAGTGATTTTTTGCTCTTTTCTTAATGAGCTGTCCACAGACGTAGCAGAACGCGTCTGCCGAATACTTGCCCAACCTCTTGAGATTATCTCAAACAAAATGCAAAGATTTAACAAACGCTACAGAACGTAATTAAGAAAAAATCATGAGAAAATGCCTTTTCTTCAATCCAAAATGAATATTTCAAGATACACCTACCTGCAAAGTTTCAGTCAAACCTGATCGTAAATCGAAATGTTAGAAAGAAAGTAGGTTGATCTCCTTAATTATGTTAATTATTATGGGCCAGGGTCCGTCACCCTGCCAGACCCAAAATTCTGACTGAATGAAAGCTCATTACAAGTTATACGTGATCCATATAACACGAAAATAGTGATTAATTCCCTGGAACAATGACTTTAGTTTTTGTTACAGTTTAAAATATCTATTATCTCATGCAGACGTGGAGACTGAGGTAATCAATTCGAGGCACGCATCCCAGACTCAGCAGACATCAATTTTTTTCCATATATAATTATACACTCTCATACGTTACATTTTTATCACCGTACCTTAGAATACCACTAATTAAATTACGACACGTTACAACAATTTAGCTTTCATTACCATACCTTACTCTATCACACCTTGCACTACCACACCTTACACTACCACACTGTACACTACCACACCTTACACTACCACATTGTACACTATCACACCTTACACTACCACACCTTACACTACCACATTGTACACTACCACACCTTACACTACCACACCTTACACTACCACACTTTACATTACCACACCTTACACTACTGCAGTTTATAATACGAAATCATAATCTACTACGCCTTCCAAATCCATAGGTTACATTACTGCATCTTACACTACTACACATTACAGTACCACATCTTAGAGTACGTCACTATTTACTACTACTCGTTATGGTACTACACGTTATGGTACTACACCTTTCACTGTTTCTCTGTACTTAACCACACCTTATACTACTTCACTACATGTTATCTCACCTTATACTACTACACCTTACACTACTTCATTGCATACTACCACACTTTACACTACCACACCCTACATATCCACACTATATACAGCCACACCTTACACTACCACACCTCACACTGTTACACTAAATACTACCAAACCTTACACTACCACTTTTTACACTACAACTCTATATCTTACCAAACTATTCACTACCATATTTTACATTACTACACTGTATACTACCACTCTATACACTTCTACACTTTAATTTACTTCACTATAATGTCATACCTTTTCCATCTACACTTTATATTACCACACCTTACACTACCATACCTAACACCACTTCATTATTCATCACCACAGCTTATACTACTTCACTGTATATTAACACATCTAAAACTACCACACTATACACTAGCGCACCTTATACCACTACATCTTACACCACTTCACTATACTCGTCTAATACTACAGCTCTCAGTACCAAACCTTACACTGCTATATTACACTGTCCCATACCTTACACTACTACTGTACAATCTAATACTACCATTCCCTTACACTACCACACCTTACAATACTACACTATATACTACTACACTCTACTAGTCTGTATACTACCATATCTTACACTACCACACCTGGCACCACTACATTACATACTACCACAGCCTACAGTATCACACCTTACATACCTACACTATATACAACCACAGCTTACACTGCCACACCTTACATTAGTACACTGTACAGTATACTACCACATCTTATTTTATTTGTTTTCAAACTTCTTTTGGCTTGTGGCCCACCAAATAATGTGGGCAAGACTCGCGACCCCTGCTTTCCCAAGAATCTTTGTCTCCCCGTCCCAACATTTCCCCTTCCTCACCTCGAAACACAGTGTAGACCTAATGCATTGGATGGCAGCTATAAAATGATAGATTACCCTCTACTCCCTCACACAAATTTACTTGCAGGTTTACCAAGAATATCCTACTTTCTTTAGTGAAATGAACGAGGCCTGCATTTTGGAACACTTTCATTCTCGTTTTGATGCAGCAGACAACTCTGAGATCATCCAATATATTACCATTATGCCGGGAGTCGAACCCGGGACTCTCAGGTGAGAGCCAGGCAGCAATTCAGTACGCTACGACCAGGTAAAAGTTATTTCTCATTGTTACAATCTGGTAATCAGAGTCCCTCCGCCCCCACTGTGTGCATGAAGAGGCTGAGATAACCCCCTGGCATTTGAGAAAGTAGATGCTTTTACTCTATCCCAGTCACTTACGGCAAGCCAGAATGAAGAGAGAAACCTGTACTTTACACAGGAAAAATCATCCAATATATTACCATTATGCCGGGAATCGGACCGGCGACCCTCAGTTTTTGCCTGGTCGTAGCGAAGTGGATAGCTGCCTAGCTCTCACCTGAGAGTCCAAGGTTCGATTCCCGGCATAATGGTAATATTTTAGATGATTTTCCCTGTGTAAAATACCGGTTTCTCTCCTCAATTCTGAGATTATCCTCTACACTGAGTCGTGATTGGTATTTGTTTTTAGCCTACGTTTGTGTAGTACAGTTGTTTTACTTAAACAGGTAGATCGGAAAGGAATCATTGACCTTCAGTAATCCTTGATATTCTTCCTTGACGGAAATACAGATCTGAACCTGTGTTCTTGTTGGAACTTTGTCCATAAGATTCTACCCCTTCACAACTCCAACAGTGTGTCCTCCAGGTGTGAAGACAATTGAACCTCAGCAGTAATGAACCATTGTCGTTTCAGTCATATATATTTCTGGAGTTGTTATTATCTTGCCGGGACGGAGGCTGGCGAGGTACTGTTTTTAGTCGAGTTTGTTTGTTAGCAACATTACTGAAAATCGGCTGAATGAAATCACATGAAACTTTCGGAATATGTGGGCACTGGTCCCAAAAGAAAGTGATTAAAGTCTGGAGGTAATAGGGTGACCCTGAAAGATCAAAATCAATGTCGCGGATTTTCAAAGGGCTATAACTTGAAAGAGGTTGAAGATAGATATATTTACTATTATGAACATACGGGGACTCGTAATATTGGCTTTCATTTGGCACCAAGACCTTTGACCTTGAGTGACCTTGAGAGGTCAAACTCAAGGTCTAGGATATTCAGGGGGCCATAATTCAAGACTCGTTGAAGATAGAGAAATATTTACTATTATCGACAAATAGGAAGTATCATATGGGTTTTTTATTGGTACCATGATCTTTGAACGTGAGTGACTTTGAAAGGTCAAACTCAAGGTCACGGATAATCTGGGGGTTATAACTCGAAACTCATTGAAAATATAGATATTTACCATTATGAAGACGTAGAAAGTCTCATATGGGCTTTCATGTAGCGCATGACCTTTAATTTGAGTAACCTTGAAAGGTCAAAAACAAGATCACGGATTTTCGGAGAACGTAACTTGAAAACATTTGCGTCATTACCTTAGACTTTAACTGTGTACCGACAATAAATGGCAGTTGGATGGTGAGGAATTGGAAAATGTGAGTACGTTTAAGTACTTGGGTAGTGTGATGAGTAAGGATGGAGGTTTGGAGGGTGAAGTGCTTGAAAGGGTACAGCAGGGAAGAAAGGTTGCTGGTTCTTTGAAAGCAGTGATAGGAAACAGGGAAGTGAGCATGGAAGTGAAAAAGTTACTGCATGACAGTATTGTGATACCAACTCTAACGTATGGAAGTGAAGCTTGGACGTTGTTGGAAGGACACAAGTCAAGAGTGAGAGCAGTGGAAATGAGTTATTTAAGAGGAGCCTGTGGAGTCACGTGGAGAGACAGGCTGACGAATGAGGATATAAAGGAGCGTTGTGATGTGGATGTGGCTGTGATAGGAAGCGTTATGAGGAACACACTGAGGTGGTTTGGCCATGTGGAGAGGATGGAGGGTGAAAGACTGACGAAGAGAGTGTATGTGAGTGAGGTGGAGGGGGAAAGAGGGAGGGGAAGGCCGAGGATGAGATGGAGGGATGGGGTGGAGAGGTATATGAGAGAGGGGTGTGTGAGTTGGGAGCAGGGCAGTGAAATGGCGGGGGACAGGGCGACTTGGAGGCGATTTGTTTGTGGCCACCCCAAACGGGATTGAGGCGTCTGGCAATAGATAGATAGATAGAACGATTAGGTATTTAACAGCAATAAAATAACTGCTGTCAGGCGAGGTTTGTTGTGCCTGGCGCCACTTATTTTATTTATTTATTTTTTTGAGAAGTACTTCTTGAGTTGGTC